>NC_137113.1:5680769-5738269 GCF_949357685.1 Gobio gobio | reverse complement strand
GATTCAGAACGATGATCAAACACAGATGGAGTAGATGGAGTCCATCAACACCCCCTGAGATTCACAGTCCTGTAGCTCGTCATGGGTCCACGTTTCATTCAGTAACATTAGGCAGTTTTTATTTAAATGCTGTTTAATGTTGATGATCGTGTTATTTCACATATGCATATGCTTACATATGATATCACTTGTTTCTGTTTCTTCTTTGCATGTGTTTTGATCAGGAGATTGAGTACTCTTTCAGAAGATGTGTAATAGCACCCCCTATTGTATAACAGTGAAAACATGGAGAGCCAGAGATCCAATGACGGAGGAAAGAGTTAAATGTTACAATATTGCAGTCAGTGTTTGTCTGCGGTCTCATTGAAGTCAGTGTTTGTCTGGTCTCATTGCAGTCAGTGTTTGTCTGCGGTCTCATTGCAGTCAGTGTTTGTCTGGTCTCATTGCAGTCAGTGTTTGTCTGCGGTCTCATTGCAGTCAGTGTTTGTCTGCGGTCTCATTGCAGTCAGTGTTTGTCTGGTCTTTTTGCAGTCAGTGTTTGTCTGAGGTCTCATTGAAGTCAGTGTTTGTCTGCGGTCTCATTGCAGTCAGTGTTTGTGTGCGGTGTCATTTTAGTCAGTGTTTGTCTGGTCTCATTGCAGTCAGTGTTTGTCTGCGGTCTCATTGCAGTCAGTGTTTGTCTGTGGTCTCATTGCAGTCAGTGTTTGTGTGCGGTGTCATTTTAGTCAGTGTTTGTCTGGTCTCATTGCAGTCAGTGTTTGTGTGCGGTGTCATTTTAGTCAGTGTTTGTCTGGTCTCATTGCAGTCAGTGTTTGTCTGCTGTCTCATTGCAGTCAGTGTTTGACTGTGGTCTCATTGCAGTCAGTGTTTGTCTTCGGTCTCATTGCAGTCAGTGTTTGTCTGCTGTCTCATTGCAGTCAGTGTTTGACTGCGGTCTCATTGCAGTCAGTGTTTGTCTGGTCTCATTGCAGTCAGTGTTTGTCTGCGGTCTCATTGCAGTCAGTGTTTGTCTGCGGTCTCATTGCAGTTAGTGTTTGTCTGCGGTCTCATTGCAGTCAGTGTTATCTGAGGTCTCATTGCAGTCAGTGTTTGTCTGGTCTCATTGCAGTCAGTGTTTGTCTGTGGTCTTTTTGCAGTCAGTGTTTGTCTGAGGTCTCATTGAAGTCAGTGTTTGTCTGCGGTGTCATTTTAGTCAGTGTTTGTCTGTGGTCTCATTGCAGACAGTGTTTGTGTGCGGTGTCATTTTAGTCAGTGTTTGTCTGGTCTCATTGCAGTCAGTGTTTGTGTGCGGTGTCATTGCAGTCAGTGTTTGTCTGCGGTGTCATTTTAGTCAGTGTTTGTCTGGTCTCATAGCAGTCAGTGTTTGTCTGCGGTGTCATTGCAGTCAGTGTTTGTCTGCGGTGTCATTTTAGTCAGTGTTTGTCTGGTCTCATTGCAGTCAGTGTTTGTCTGCTGTCTCATTGCAGTCAGTGTTTGTCTTCGGTCTCATTGCAGTCAGTGTTTGTCTGCTGTCTCATTGCAGTCAGTGTTTGTCTGCTGTCTCATTGCAGTCAGTGTTTGTCTTCGGTCTCATTGCAGTCAGTGTTTGTCTGGTCTCATTGCAGTCAGTGTTTGTCTGCTGTCTCATTGCAGTCAGTGTTTGTCTGCGGTGTCATTTTAGTCAGTGTTTGTCTGGTCTCATTGCAGTGTGTTTGTCTGCGGTCTCATTGCAGTCAGTGTTTGTCTGCGGTGTCATTTTAGTCAGTGTTTGTCTGGTCTCATTGCAGTCAGTGTTTGTCTGCTGTCTCATTGCAGTCAGTGTTTGTCTGCGGTGTCATTTTAGTCAGTGTTTGTCTGCTGTCTCATTGCAGTCAGTGTTTGTCTGCTGTCTCATTGCAGTCAGTGTTTGTCTTCGGTCTCATTGCAGTCAGTGTTTGTCTGCTGTCTCATTGCAGTCAGTGTTTGTCTTCGGTCTCATTGCAGTCAGTGTTTGTCTGGTCTCATTGCAGTCAGTGTTTGTCTGCGGTCTCATTGCAGTCAGTGTTTGTCTGCTGTCTCATTGCAGTCAGTGTTTGTTTGCTGTCTCATTGCAGTCAGTGTTTGTCTGCGGTCTCATTGCAGTCAGTGTTTGTCTTTGGTCTCAGTGTTTGTCTGCGGTCTCATTGCAGTCAGTGTTTGTCTGCGGTCTCATTGCAGTCAGTGTTTGTCTGCGGTCTCATTGCAGTCAGTGTTTGTCTGCGGTCTCATTGCAGTTAGTGTTTGTCTGTGTTCTCTCTTCCATGGTGGCAGAAACGTTTGGTAAGGCCATAAAGTAAATAGAAACCAGAGAGACGGAGCAGATTTGATCAGAATGTATTTACAGTACAGAAATGACATTTCACACAAAATTATTTTAAAAATTATTATTTCACAAAATAACATAAATAATGAACAAAACAAACATGTCAGTAGTTTTATAGTTTATGCATACAACAGTTTTTTCTTTGCTCTGCATAGGATTTGTACATATATTGAAAATGTTTTTATTATAATACTGTTTGTACAATGCGACAGCAGACTGTAAATAAAAAAAAATACACAACAAAAAGTCTTTGGCAAAAGTACATTCTCTCAACTGTAACGTATTAGATGACAACTAAAGAACATGAACTTAAACTGGAGTGTACAGTACATGATTATGAAAAATGTTTTGCTGAATTGCACTTCTTGTAAAGCATTGAGCAAATGTTTTTTTTTTTTTTTTGCGTTACTGAAACAGCTTGACGATCCCAAAATGTTTTTGAGTTCTGAAAAGTAAATCATAAAGCCGATAACCAGTGACCAACCCATCTGTTGATTAATTGAACAGCTGCTGACTATTCTGTAAACACATTTGGAGGTTTAAGTGCTTCATCTGATCAGTAGTACACGTTTGTTTCTTCTCAGATTCCTACCGAGCATCCAACCTGACTGAAGAAGAGCAAGTTCACTGTTAATTCAATCATAGCATCTCATAAAGAGCACAACCCATAGTGCAAAACATAACACTGAGGGGTGAATTCACCAAACCACTTCTGCATTTCAGCTGGAAAACCTGTCAAACCACCTCAACACCAGGAGCTAAATGAGCTGAAGGTGGAAACCGATCATATCAGTGGTCGCAATTCAACTCCCTCCAGAGAATTTGATCTATGATAAACACATAAAAATGCATAATGGATGAAAATAATCCATGCATACTGTAGTGTCCTTGTCATTATAAAAACGACATACAAAAATGCATTTTCGCATACTTCCACTTATAATCAGATCTGGTCTCAGTAGTACCAGGATCGACAGCAGGTCAGTATTCTCTGTTTGATGAAATATTGTCTCTCCGTTTCTTCTTTGACGTTCGTCGTATCTGATTGTTTCTCACAGAGGTTTGCCAGCAGTCTGCCGGCGTCGAGAGGGAGGAGTAGGCCTGCTTTTATTTCCATGCTGAGTTTGAGTACATACGGTATTGAGTAATAGTGTTCTGTGTGTTGAGTGGAGTCCGTGTGAGTTTTACTGTCCGTTTTCGCGCAGTCCACAGACACACACAGAGAGAGAAGCCTGTTAGCAGAATCTGCTGCCATGCGGTGGGAAGGGTTTCCTTCTGACTCTCCAGTTGTGTTCGTCCAGGGTGATCTTCTTCATATTGTAGGTATTCATATTTATAAAGTGTATGACATTTTTTACATTTGGATAGACAATGAAAAGTACATTATCTGCACACTGACAGCATCTGAAATGGAAATGCTTTTACCTTTGAACAAGACTTTACGTTTGTAATATGTCATATTTTTCATTTTGTGTCTATTTTTATGTTATGCTTTATGTTATGTATTATGTTTCATGTCATGTTGTGTTATGTCATGTTATGCTATGTGTTATGGTGTTATGTTATGTTACCTTGTGTTATGATGTTATGTTATGTGTTATGTTATGTTAAATTGTGTTATGGTGCTATGCTTTTACGTCAAGTTATGTTATGTCGTGTTATGTCAAGTCGTCATAACATGTTATGCTATATGTTATGTGTTGTCATGTTATGCTACGTGTTATGTCGTCATGTTATGTGTCTTGTTATGTTATGTCATGTTATGCTACATGTTATGCTATGTGTTGTGCTTTATGTCGTCATGTCACTCTACGTGTTATGTGTTATTTCGTCATGTTATGTGTAATGTTATGTCATGTTATGTCATGTTATGCTACATGTTATGCTACGTGTTGTGCTTTATGTCGTCATGTCACGCTACGTGTTATGTGTTATGTCGTCATGTTATGTGTATTATGTTATGTCATGCTATGCTACATGTTATGCTACATGTTATGTCATGTCATGTTATGCTACGTGTTGTGTTGTCGTCGTGTTATGTGTCGTGTCATGTTGTCATGTTATGCTACGTGTTACACGACACATGACATGACAACACATAGCTTAACATAACATAACATGACAACATAACACGTCATGACTTTATGTTGTTGCTTAAATGTTATGTTTTGTCATGTTAATTTATGTCATGTTATGCTATGTGTTATGTCGTCATGTTATGTGTCGTGGCATGTTATGTCATGTTATGCTACGTGGTACACGACACATAACATGACATAACACATAGCTTAACATGACATAACACATAGCTTAACATGACTTAACATTACATGACATAAATTAACATGACATAACATAACACGTCATGATGACATGCTGTTGCTTAAATGTTATGTTTTGTCATGTTAATTTATGTTGTTATGTCATGCTAAGCTATGTGTTATGTCATGTTATGTGTCATGTTGTTACGTCATGTCATGTCATGCTTCATGTTATGTCATGTCGTGTTATGTGCTGTTATGTGTTGTTTAATCTCACGTTATATTGTAATGCGTCATATTGTTCATTTCAGAGTCTATCCAAACGAACGAAAAGAACCACTTTATGTATGAATACCTATGAATATGAATGAGAGGACAGAATATAAAAGTTTTATAAAAGCAGATGTTAATTCCATTGTACGTTTTAAAAATCATATTTACCCTCAGTCTGTGAGATATACATTTATTGTTCATGTTTATGAGTTTTCCCTCATCTCGTGTAGAAGCCCGCTGAGGCTTGAGTGAATGGCTGAATTGTGGTTGAGATGTTTTTGTTCCTGATTGGTCTGTTCTTCATCATGTGACCGCATGAAACCACTCTGTCCAATCAGCTGCACTGCTCACACTGGCAGAATATGAAGTCCGAGTCCATGGGCGTGCCGCCTAATTTGGTTTCCGTGGTAACTAGTGGCGGTCATAGGCAGTGGCAGCAGTTGGTGGGGCGGAGCCTCTGGATGCACTATAATAATAGGGGGAACCTGAAAGTTAATAAGAAAGGAATGTACCATTTCAATACACCATGAAAATGACTGCATATTTGCTTTAAGCATCGTACAGTACTGATTTAATGTAGACCAGTCCTTCTATGATTTTATTAATTTTTTTCATTTCGCACTAACTTACAAGTTTGTCTTATTTTTGCATATAATAAACTATAGCATGATCCATGAATTACAACCCAATCAGATATAACTGATCACGTAAATGAGTGCTGTTTGTATTTACAGTGTTGTTTACACTAATATATCCCATGTATATTAATAATTTCAGCTAATATTTGGAAGCGTTCAACATATTTAGCTTGTGCACTAAAACATTCACAGCTAATTGCTACAGCACTGACATTAATTACGCAATGATTATTAGTGAATATTCACTGCATAATACCACAAAAAAAAAAAAAAGCTGTGGCAGATTTAGACCGGAAAATCAATAAGATCCAGCTGGGACTGTTAACTAATTTCTAACAAACAAATAACCAGTTAACCAGTTCATAACTACAATTATAGTTAAATTCATATGGGATCTCATTGCAACAAACAAAGCTCCCAAACTTGTCTGTGTATATATTATTTATTACTGTTTTGTTATATGCTATGTTGTGTGTTGTTTGTGATGTGATGTGTGTTATGTTATGTTGTTATGTTATGTGTTGTGTTATGTCATGTGTTATGTTATGTCATTTTATGTGTTATGTTATGTCATGTTATGGTATGTGTTATGTCATGTTGTATTGTGTCATGTTATGTCATGTTATGTTACGCTGCGTGTTATGTTATGTGTTATGTTATGTCATGTTATGGTATGTGTTATGTCATGTGTTGTGTTGTGTTATGTTATATCATGTTGTATCATGTTATGTTATGCTGCGTGTTATGTTGTTATGTTATGTGTTATGTTATGGTATGTGTTATGTCATGTCGTGTCATGTTGTGTTGTGTCGTGTTATGTCATATTAT
This sequence comes from Gobio gobio, assembly GCF_949357685.1. Classification (NCBI taxonomy): domain Eukaryota; kingdom Metazoa; phylum Chordata; class Actinopteri; order Cypriniformes; family Gobionidae; genus Gobio; species Gobio gobio. The sequence goes on along the minus strand of NC_137113.1, from coordinate 5,731,949 downwards.
GTCATGTTATGTCATGTTATGCTGCGTGTTATGTTGTTATGTTATGTGTTGTGTTACGTTATGTCATGTTGTGTCATGTCATGTTATGTCATGTTATGCTGCATGTTATGTTATGTTATGTTATGTGTTGTGTCATGTCGTGTTGTGTCGTGTCGTGTCATGTTATGCTGCGTGTTATGTTATGTGTTGTGTTATTTCATGTTATGGTATGTGTTATGTCATGTCATGTGTTATGTTATATGTTATGTGTTATGGTATGTCATGCTATGTTATGTTGTGTCGTGCGTTATGTGTTATGTTATGTCATGTTATGGTATGTTATGTTGTGTTGTGTCATGTCATGTGGTATGTCATGTCGTGTCATGTTATGTTATGCTGCATGTTATGTTGTTATGTTATGTGTTGTGTTATGGTATGTTATGTCATGTCATGTCATGTTATGCTGCGTGTTATGTTGTTATGTTATGTGTTGTGTTATGTCATGTTATGGTATGTGTTATGTCGTGTTGTGCTATGTTATGTCATGTTGTGTCATGTCATGTTATGTCATGTTATGTTACGCTGCGTGTTATGTTGTTATGTTGTGTTATGTGTTATGTTATGGTATGGTATGTGTTATGTCGTGTCGTGTGGTGTTATGTCATGGTATGTGTTATGTCGTGTTGTGTCGTGTTATGTCATGTCATGTTATGTTATGCTGCGTGTTATGTTATGTGTTGTTACGCTATGTCATGTTGTGTTATGTCATGTCATGTTATGTTATGTTATGTGTTTTGTCATGTTGTGTCGTGTCATAACATAACATGACATGACATGACATGTTATGCTGCGTGTTATGTTGTTATGTTATGTGTTGTGTTATGTCATGTTATGTTATGTTGTGTTTTGTCATGTTGTGTTGTTATGTCATGTTATGTTATGTGTTTTGTCATGCTGTGTCGTGTTATGTCATGTCGTGTCATGTTATGTTATGCTGCGTGTTATGTTGTAATGTTATGTGTTGTGTTATGTCATGTTATGTTATGTTATATGTTTTGTCATGTTGTGTCGTGTCATGTCATGTCATGTTATGTTATGCTGTGTGTTATGTTGTTATGTTGTGTTGTGTTATGTCATGTTATGGTATGTGTTATGTCATGTCATGTTAAATGTTATGTGTTATTGTATGTCATGCTATGTTATGTCGTGTGTTATGTTATGTCATGTTATGGTATGTGTTATGTCATGTCATGTTAAATGTTATGTGTTATTGTATGTCATGCTATGTTATGTCGTGTGTTATGTTATGTTATGTCATGTTATGGTATGTGTTATGTCATGTCATGTTAAATGTTATGTGTTATTGTATGTCATGCTATGTTATGTTGTGTGTTATGTTATGTTATGTCATGTTATGGCATGTGTTATGTCATGTCATGTGTTATGTTATATGTAATGTGTTATGGTATGTCATGCTATGTTATGTTGTGCCGTATGTTAAGTGTTATGTTATGTTATACCATGTTATGTCGTGTTATGTGTTGTGTCATGTCATGTGTGTTATATGTTATGTTGTTATATGTCATGTTATGTGATGTGTTGTGTTGTGACAGTGCTGTCTGATACAAAGTAACACAATTATTTTATTCTATCAACGCTGATAGTTTGACAGTAGCTATGTTTACCGCGGTAGATTTTTGTAAGAGACAGATGGCTGGTGACTCACTCAGTATTGCAGGGTTGCTGAATCTCCAGGCTTCATTGTAGGTCGTGTACTGCGGATGGCTGTAGGGATTCCCTGAAAATTCACTCCCTGAAACGGAAACATGCAGGCATTTTAAAATAATGCACCAGTCACATTTGCTGTTGCTTTGGAAGTTTATGATAAGACCTTAAACTTGTTCAGAAAATGTCAAAATATATTCTCACTCACATCGTAATGTCTAAAACCCATTGTGTCCTGTTGAATGAGTGCACTGCTATGCCCCTCTTTTCCTCCCCAAAGTTTCTTTCTCTACTGTGGAATTTGTGCAGGAGGAAAGGCAGAGCCTTTGTGTTGGTCCAACATTGTTTCTCTTGTTTATGGGATAATAAAGAGGTGTTTTTATATGCGGTGCATGGAGAGCTGTCAGTAAATCTCTCTCTGAAGCAGCAGGTGTAATGGACACGTCTGCCGAGAGCTGCTGCTGCTAAAAATAATGCAAGATCGAACCACATTTTACGAATTAGTTTGAGCTCAGTGATCACAAAACCCTTTCGTCTGGAAGTCTGTTGGACCAGTTAATTCTTTCGTCAATTGAGGTGTGATGGTCAATAGTGAAAGGTTTCCTGCGTTCACACACCAGTGAAATGCTGGATGTCTGCAGGCTGTTGTAAACACCACACGACTTCATTTATTGCTATTGGTGTCTGGTCAGTTCATAAATTATATTTTACTAGTTGAGCTTTCATCAAATGTAGAGATTTTAAAAGTGAAGTGTGCATTTTAAAACTTAAAATACGTTATTGTATTTCAGTTTAATGAAAGTTTGGGGTTGTTATGATTTTTTTAAATGTTTTTATAGAAATCTCTTTTGCTCACCAAGGATGCATTCATTTGGCCAAAAAAAAAAAAACTATTTAAAAAAACTTTTTCTATTACAATTTATTTTAAAATATAATTTATTCCTGTGATGCAAAGCTGTATTTTCAGCATCATTACTCCAGTCTTCAGTGTCACATGATGATCCTAATACGACGATTTTTTGCTGAAGAAACATTTATGATTATTATCAATGTTGAAAACTATGAAAGCTTGTTTCCGCCACAGATCAAAAATAAAAGGTAATTGTGACTTTTTAATCTAAGAAAGTCGCAATTGTGAGTTATAATAATATATTTTTTCCCTCAGAATTGGACTTTATAACTCATAAATGTATAGAAGCTTGTTTCCGCCACAGAATAAATTTTTTTTAAAAGGAAATTGCAACTTTTTTCCTCAGAATTCTGACTTTATAACTTGCAATTCTGAGAAAAAAAGTCAGAATTGTGAGATAAAAAGTTTCAATTATCTTTTAAATTGTTTTATTCCATGGCGGAAACAAGCTTCCAAAGAAAACAGGTAATATATTTGATGAATAGAAAGTTCAAATGAACTCATTTATTTGAAGTAGAAATCCTTTGTAACATTATAAATGTCTTTACTGTCTATTTTGATAATTTTTATGCCAAGTAAAAGTATTAATCACTTTAAAATAAAATAAAATCGTACAAACTTGAATGGTAGTGTATTTGTTTGAGTATCTCATGGCACAAGCTTTTTACAAAGGTGAATCATAATGATTTCACTTATATTTTTAATGCATTTGAAGGTAAATATAAACTCAATTAAATTGTTTTTGTACTGTGCATGTAAAAAAAAATATCTTAAAGGGATACTTCACCGCTGGAAAGATGAATGTGTATTTATATTGGGTCATTTATGTAGAAGAAATGTGAAATTATTTTAGAAGTTGGTGCCTTCTAGACCGAGAAAAAACAGAAAATGTATTTTTGGCTCATGTGGATGAAAGACAACAACTCCCAGAATGCACTTGCTTCGCTGCCCTACGAGGCCACTCCCAAGCCACGCCTACCGGTTACATACGCACAACCGGCGCAACGTCATAGAATGTCTCTGAACAGATTCACGCCCACTTTTAGGGGAAAATAAACTAGACTCCCATAGACTTCAATACAAAATAGCGGCACAAAACAACGTCCGTACACAGCTGGCAGGCTTGAATAACTTAAGAAATCACCAATATTAAACATGTCAAGTAATTATATGTCCACCCTTCCTGCCATAGAGTGTGAAAGATACATCCACACGCTTCATTTGGTCAATTTAAAAAACATGTCCCTTCATTCTCCCACCGTCAAATTGCTGTAACAACCCCACCAGTGGCCAGAGGTGTCTTACCCGGACATTTACTCGTACCTCATCGGGTCACCAGGTAAGCCAGTGAATGATTAAACTTTGTTTTTGAATCATGAAGTACGGATGATGCTATCGGAAGCTAAGTCAGGCTAGTTAACTATGGCTGGACAGAAAAGTGCTCTCAGTACTCTAAATATAAAGACATACATTTAAATATATGCATTTAAAGATGTCTACTAGCAAATACGAAGTAAAATCATTCACTTGTTACACCAATTTGACGCTGGGTGAATGAAGGGACATGTTTTTAAATTGACCAAATTAAGTGTGTGGATGTATCTTTCACGCTCTTGGCAGGCAGGCTGGACATATAATTACTTGACATGTTTAATCTGAGTGATTTCTTAAGTTATTCAAGCCTGCCGGCTGTGTATGGAGGTTGTTTTGTGCCGCTATTTTGTATGGAAGTCTATGGGAAGTCTAGTTTATTTTCCCCTAAAAAGGGACGTTGACTAAATTAACGGTTAAGTTCCCGGATATGCCGGTAATCCGTATCACTTGCCCGCCGCGGCACCGCCCCCACCGTCGTTTTCATTGTTATAGTAATAAAACAATTTAGCTCAGTTAGAGAACTGACACTACAATGAAAAACTGAACGTGTCTGTTCAATACAGCACGAGTCGAACGAGAGTCACAGCACAAACACAGCAGGAGTCAGATCTCATTCATCAGATACCCCTTTTCCACCAAGGCAGTGCTAGAGCTAATTCAGGACCAGAGCTAGTCCCAGTTCATAGTTGGTTCAACTGAGGAGCCTTCTAAGAACCGTTTGCTTTTCCACTGCTGAGAGCCACAACAGAGCCATGTCTTACGTCACTGTATACGTCTCATCTTTCTCAGCTACGCTAGCGAGGCAGCGGCAGTGTTGCCAAGTCCGCGGTGTTCCCGTGGAATTGGGCTACTTCAGCACTGTTGCCGCGGGCTGTTTTTCATGTCTGCGCGTTGAAGCGACCGCAGTTATGTGATATTTAGCCCCGGAATGTGAATATTAGTAGACAATCATGCCAAAAAAACACATATTTTACCCCCAAATGTGATTTTTACCGGGGAAGCCCCCCTGAAACGCGATTGGGCCTGTTTTGAGTAGCAATTGGGCGGGTTTTGTTGCGAAAACCTGGCAACCTTGGGCAGCGGGAAACATAAACATACCAGGCTTGTTCGAGATGCATCGGCGCTGCGCAGACCGATCCACGTATGATATAAAAAAAACGCATGAGTGAATCAAAAGCATAAGGAGTCATATGCTCTCGCTGGACTCGTCATCATACGGCGATCGGTCTCTGCACAGCACCGCTGCGAACAACCCTTCCATCAACAATGCAAACGTTGCGTTACTATTGATTCACATGGCTTTACGATCCTACATCGGCATCAAAACACAACGAAAACACAGCGAATCCAACGCATTCATGCAGTTCGCCGTCATTTGTATAGACGGAGATTACAAACGAGCAGCAGCTGTTAGCTCCATTAGCTGCTATTTCAACAATGGCGGATCTCCAGTTTGTGTTGGCCTTGTTGACCCCGCCCCCAGCGCCTGACGTAATCCGTTCTTACTTTTAGCCCTGTTCTAGCCCAGCAATGTTTTGGTGCTACTTAAGAACCACTTTTCCTGGCTCGGAGCTGGGGCTTTGGGTGTGGAAACACAAAGAACCGATTTGAAACTAGGCTTTGGCTCCGATCTAGCTTTAGCACTGCCTTGGTGGAAAAGGGGTAAGAGAGCGAGGAGCTGACAGACCATATGATCGCGGAAGATTTGTTTTGAGTTTGTCATTGTGCCGTTTTGTTTTTGTGTTTTTCATTAAGAATAATAGGCTAATGAACCCACAATTCAAGCAACCCGACCCCGAATTGGCGCTAATTCTAAACCGAAACTAAGATGAGCACGGCCGCCCGGGCATTCATTCAAAGTGTGTTCAGTCTGTCGCATTTTCAGTTCATGCCTATGGAAGCTTAACTTTCATAGGAATTCATTGAGAACACTCACTTTGCTCAGCACCGCTCCGTTATGAATGTCCGTGCGGCCGTGCTCATTTTACATTCTGTGAGTGGGATCCCACCCCTGTGGGCAGGTTGAAAACATGCGGAACAGCTCCTTCTACTGGCTGTAGTCTCTAGCCTCTGGCCAAAAAAGCCTCCGATGACGCAAAATGTTGATATTTGCGTCATCGGAGGCTTTTTTCCAGACATCTCGGGGATCATTCGAATATACTACTGGGTTTCTACTGATACAAAGCTTAATGCTAATCAGTGAAATAACCCTTTAAGCAGTTGTGGAACATCAAAAAGTTCTCGATTTCCAAATGTTTTTTTATTTATTTATCTGAAGATACTCACCAGGAACCATTCCAGCCAGTGTGGACGTCGGGTAGCTGCCCTGTCCGGTGGGCGGGACGTGAGGTGGATATCCAGGTAAGGTTGTGTTGGCCATATCCCGACCTGCACACACAAACACATTTACACTCACTAGCTGTTCCATCCATGAACAAGCTGACACTCGATTGATTGCAAATGCATTTTGCTGAATTTAAACATTCAAATAAAACAGGATCCGTTTTTGCTCATCAACTACATTTGCTGAAAAGAAAAACATTGTCTATCAAAGGATTTATTCTTGTCCTTTCCAGGTCAGAACAGAGAACAGATGTAAACCGACCGGCCCATACCGGCCTCCACACTAAACAGTCAATGTCTCTTCTTAGCACCGAGAAGCTCCACATTCAGAGCAGTAATTGGGACTGACGCTTGGCTGTCCTACCCAACAACGCAAAGCCGGAGCCAGCCGAGCGCTGAGGCCTGACACCCCTCACAGACTAATGTTTTTGTTCAAGTAAGGAGGGTTTACTGGGGACGCCGGGGGAAACTTGGCCAACGGTTCAATTCTAATGAGCAGGTCAGTGTCCATCAGAGCTCAGCGAGTGTAATCCTGTGTGGACAAGACCGGCTGCCAATGACCAAAAAAAACATGCAGGCTAAAAATGAACTTGAGATTGAACAAAAGCGTCATTTTTTTATTAAAATGGATATTGTTACTCTAGAATCTGAAATTCATGCTACTTAAAGGGATAGTTCACCCAGAAATGAAAATTAGCTCATGATTTACTCACCCTCAAGTCAGCTTAGGTGTGTATGACATTCTTCTTTCAGACAAATACAATCTGAGTTATATTACAAAAGTCCAGGCTAATCCAAAAGCATTAGAATTTGATTCATAGTTGCTCTGTTTTTGAAGTCCATAAAAAGTGCATCAAAGAACTTTCAACAATTTTTCCATAAATTGAACAGGGAAGGCGGTCGGCCGAAAGTTTACTTGATAAAGTTTTAAATATGGATATTTTTCGCGTCGATTCGCTTCAGAAGGCCTTTATTAACACCCCAGAGCCGCGTGGAGCAGTTATTTGATGGACAGATGCAGTTTTTATGGACTTCAAAAACAGAGCAACTATAAATCCAATTCTAATGCTTGGATTAGCCTGGACTTTTGTAATATAACTCAGATTTTATTAGTCTGAAAGAAGAATGTCATATACACCTAGGGTGACTTGAGGGTGAGTAAATCATGGGCTAATTTTCATTTTTGGGTGAACTATCCCTTTAAGCTACAGTTCATTAAATCTACGTAAAGCGACGGTAGTTAGGCTGATTAACTATATTGGCTGGATTATTATTATTAATCAATTTTATTTAATGTTGCTGTCTTGGTGAAATGAAGGATGTGTTGAATGATGAGTGTTTGTTTCAGTTCCAGAGATTTATTAAAACTTGTGAAATATGTCAATAATGCAGCGCAAGTCTTCTTATACTGTATGCTTTCTCTTTTATGGCAGAGAAGCAGTTTGAGGAAAATATGCTGAGCAAATGTTGCGGTTAAACTTTCCACATGGTGTATTCATGTATTGTTACGGCCAAAAGAATGCATATTAAAGTGCCCGTTACACTATTTTTGTTTTGGAAGTCGCCCACCACAGGTTTACATGCATCCAAAGGGATTCTCTCTCTCTAAACCCCTCCTTTCTGAGAGGTCTACTTTGCTCTGATTGGTCAGATGGCCCAGTCTGTTGTGATTGGTCTACTCTGCTCTGATTGGTCAGATGGCCCAGTCTGTTGTGATTGGTCTACTCTGCTCTGATTGGTCAGATGGCCCAGTCTGTTGTGATTGGTCTACTCTGCTCTGATTGGTCAGATGGCCCAGTCTGTTGTGATTGGTCTACTCTTCTCTGATTGGTCAGATGGCCCAGTCTGTTGTGATTGGTCTACTCTTCTCTGATTGGTCAGATGGCCCAGTCTGTTGTGATTGGTCTACTCTACTCTGATAGCATATCATATCAGAATAGCATATAGCATATCAGAATTTCAGCTCTTCCTCAGCACTTGATACACAGTGATATGAACGTCAACAATGGTGTCAGTTTTACATTATTAATCTCATCCTTTGCAAATGCATCAAAGTGTATTTACTTTAGCAGCAGAAAACAGCATCTTCTCAACATGATCAACACAAACCAAACTCTTCCAGTCTCAGATACAACTACAGTGTTTGAGGGCGGGGCAAAGGAAACGTTCTTTGCCAGCAGCCAATGAAGACCATAGACTGCCATTATGCAAATCTATTACAAACATATGTAGGTTCAGCAGGAAATGAGAGTGGAATTACTGATGCCTTGTTTCAGGCAGTTCAGAATCAGAATTTTTTCTTTCGTGAGACAAAAATTTATCTGCACTTTCGATTTTGAAACTTTGCAGAGCTTTTTTACATTCACAAACAGCTCTATTACACACTGCATGAAAGGTAATATCCCAAAAAGCATAATGGGGCACTTGAAGTATATAAAAGAGAGCCATGCTTCAATGCATTGGGCAAGCGTTCACGTGTTAGTTTGCATAGGTGAGTATATTTCAGGCTTGAGAATTGCTGCACAATTGCACAGCTGCACTTGAGCTTTACCGTCTGTCAACATACAAGAAACACACAACGACTATTGAATTTTCTAAACCGCTATGCTGAAAATCAGGGTGACCTTAGTATTATTATCTGAAGAAGTGGAGAGGGTTGAGTGCAAACACTTGCCTCAACACAGCTGTATTAAATTTGCCACGACAGGGACACCTTAATGTTCCAACAACGAGGCTACGGGAAACGTTTGACCTCTATTTTCTGCATTCAGGATGCAGCAATTTATCACCAGCCAAAAAACACGGCACCCTAATTAATTACAACTAAGCAAAGGATGTTTGGAGAGCCAAATTGCCCTAATTCCCTGGATGCACGGTGAAAGTCGTTTGTTATCAAATGTGTGCTCAAAGGTTAGTTTGCTTTTTGTGAAGATGGAATAAGCATTAATTTGTGTGACTAGGAGCGTGGTGCCCTCAGGTGCGGACACGGGTAGCCAGTGTGTCAGGAGAGAAACTATTGCTTCTTTTAAGGTGACAAATTCATTGCATTTCCCAGCAGCTTTTCCCATATAACTGGACAAAGTTCAGTGTGAACCAGAGCTTTCCAAGATCTAGCGCCGAGGCTATTTAAAGGGTAATCCACCTAATATATATATATATATAAATTTGTTGGTTGATTGATTCGTTTTTAATAGGAAAAGCCAAGGACATAAAAGATGTCTATCTGTGAGGTATTCACAGTTCACCAAGAACTCGCATCTCCTCTGGCACAGACTGCTTCATGAATCATTCATTTTTAATAGATTATGCAAATTTCCATGCATAAAATCAACAAGATCAATAACTGTGGGCATTTTAATTGGGGTTGGAAAACATTTTAAGGATGAGTGTAATCTGTGTTTCTTTCCCGTTAAAGAAACTATTCATCTGAACATTGGATCTCAGCCTAACCGTTTGGAAATCATTTAAATATTTTGGTTTTGCTTCTGAATATTTGGTAGGTTTATCATGCATTAAACAGGGATACATTCATATTTAGTGCTAGTTCAACCGGAAATGTTGTGCTTTTTTAAGCTTGACGGCATTCATCCGCATTCACTTTCATTGTAATGAGTAAATGATGACAGATTAGCATGTTTATATTCATACCTGATTAATACAAACGACACACAAATCCGTTGTGAAACTGCCATGAAACAGATAATAAGTCTGTCAACTACAAACCCACATTCTCTCTCTCGTTCGTTCTCTCTCTTTCTATTGCTCTCTGTCACCAGCCAATCACACACAAACACAATAATGGCCATAATGGCTTCCACGTAATTATGTGAATTTTAATAAAAGCGGTGTATATTTATCTTTGACCTGAAGACGATCGTAAAACTGTCAGTAAACTTCACACATTTCATATTAATAACTGGCACAACAAGCACACTACGTTTTAATTAACCGTCCCATCATTTATTATTAACAAGAGCACACGAGCGAGCGAGCGAGAGAGAGAGAGACAGAGAAACAAATACCCCACGTTCCCTGTCTGCCATCAGCAAATGATGAATTTGTTTATGTAAATGTTAATATTTGATATGGTTTTGAAGCTCAGCGCTGTGATAGAGCAGTGAAGGAACAAACGTCCTCTGTGCAACAGCGCGTTAGTCTGAAGTTGGTTTAATTGTGTCCGTTATAAGACCAACATCACTACACATCTAATCTTCTAACACACGCATGTAAACAAAACATGATTGACACATATACAGTAGCAGCATTTGACTTCCAAGCATATTCAATGCATTATTATAATTGCATTATATAAACACTGGCATTAAGTTACCATAGAGAGGCTTCACTGACAGACAACAGTTGCCTAAAATAGCTGACTATTGGTGAACATTAAGCAATAGGTCTTAGCAAAATCATTTCAGAAGTGGAGCAAGTTATATACATTTGGAATATTAAGGCCAGCATAGTCAAATCAGAGCACAAACCCTCAGATTAACCAATTTATCTCAGTCTTTTAAATACATTTAGTTATGACAAGGCCACAATGTGAGAATTTGTATTCTTCATAACTTCGAGAGGACATGTTATTCTCTTTTTCAAAGTCTTGGCTTTGTTTTTGTCTTCTAGAATAAGCTTTCATGCTTGAATATTCAAAAAACACCTTTGTTGCACATTGTTGCAGCTCCTCTTTTCCCAGTCTGTCAGTAACGCTCTGTTTAGTTGCTATCTCTATGAAGCCCCTCCTTCTGAAAAGCACAGTGTGCTCTGATTGGTCAGCTGGAGCAGTGTGTTGGGATTGGTCAAGTGCTTCGAGCGTGTTCCGGAAATGTCCCGCCCCTTACCATAACCGCCAGTTTCAACACCAGTCCCCGCCCCTTTATTTTGCATATTAATTATTTAAATTAGGAATATTGTGGCATGTTTGTTCCATAGGCCGTAAAAAAATATGGACGACGCGACTTCTTTCGCTTCCGCTGAAGTAATTGAAGCCTCCGGAGTTCCGAACATGGCCCCAAATCTGCGCAAGATGTCAGCTCCGAGTCTGCGCAGTAGAGAGCAGGAAGTAGAGCCGCAATATCAAAAGCCCACCCACATTCTCACCGATGAAGAACAATTCATTATGTCGGTGTGAAATAAACAGTAATGGAAATGTAGAAATTAAAGCTAAAGCTCCAATCTCCTCCCAAAAATCTAGGAGAAAGTCTGCCTTAGTGAAAACTTCACTCAGAGAAGCCGTCAACCTCAGCTGTCAATCATGACGTCACACCCCCCGTTTTCATAGCATCAAATAACCAGTGTTGGGCACATTACTTTAAAAAAGTTATTAGTTATAGTTACTAGTTACGTCTTACAAATAGTAACTGAGTTACATCATTATAAAAGTAACTCATTACCAGGGAAAGCAACTTTTTTTCAAATGTTCAAATATATCAAATAACTTGGATGCCCCCAATATTAAATATGTTAAATGAATGATTTTTACACATTAAATAGAATAAATTATTATTATAAAACATTGTACATTAATGTACACTATTGCAATGTTGATGTGGGACAATGTGAGAGACACCTATCAAATTCAATACATTATTGTAAATATTATCAGTAGACCTACTATAGTGTAAATATTGTGTAAATATTATCCGTACAAATTTCCTCTTTGGTAGTGGAGCTCATGTTATCACCTGGGTTCTTAGCTATTAATTTTGTGGCTGCATGTGATGATGTGAGGCGCTTCATTAGATTAGAATTACTTGCCACCGACATGGAGAGACTCTTTCTTCCTGGGCATAAGTTGCACGTTACAGAAACATTCTTACCTTTCACCTCAATGAGGGAAAAGTAGCGCTTATACTTCCAGTTTGCGAAAGCTACCTTTGAAGACGTTGGACTTGCCATCGCTCTGACTCCTCCTGGTCGTTGGTGTGTGACTGTGCATATACGTGTGTGTCATAGGGGTGTGTGTATGTGTGTGAACCTATCAACCTCAACCTTGTCTCCCACCAACCAACCAGAGAAAAAAAAACGTTGCAGGTCCGACTGACAGAGAGCCTGTTCGGATGAAAACCGCTTCAGTGAGCTCAATTATAGTAACGCCGCATTTTATTCTCAGTAACGCTAACGGCGTTGTAACGGGAGAAACAGTCATTCGTTTGATTACTCGTTACTGAAAAAAATTATTCCGTTAGTAACGCTGTTTATCTATAACGACTTTATTCCCATCACTGCAAATAACTAAACTTATTTCAAAAACGAACACTTGAAATGAAATCATTGCCTACAATGACTTAAACCAACTTTGGGATACAAATATTTGAAGTGAAATTTGATTGTTTAGTTTGTTTAGTTTTCGCGATCGAGGCGCGGAGGCTTCAGTTTCTGAGAGGAGTGCTACAGGCTTGTTTGGTTTGTTCCCAGAAGAACTCAACGCTACAGTGGAGTTCAGAAACAGTGACACTGATATAGAGAGAGACTCAGTAACTTCATGTTCAAACAGAAACATTACACACTAAAGAAAGTTATAATAGGTCCCCTTTAACTAGTCACTTGAGCTGAATGTGAGTGTGTAAGCGGTCACTGCGGTTGGTGACGTGGATCAGGTGATCTTACCTACAGTGTAGCTCTGTGACACGCTGGCGCCCAGGTCAGAGGTCGTGCCGGAGGATAAACTGGGCTTGACTTCGTCCAGGCCTGCGTTTAATGCAGGGAGACTGTACTCATTCGCCTGCAGATCGAGAAGATCAGATCATGTCAACATCGCTCAACCCACCGGCCTTTATGATGTTCTCACAGACATTCAAACACTTTCCTCTGGGACTGAATGTTCTTCCCTCCTTCAAACGAAACTAAAAACTCATTCAACTTATGGTATGCTTTTTTTATTTATTTATATATATATATATATATATATATATATATATATATATATATATATATATATATATATATATATATATATATATATATATATATATATAATATATATATATAAAGCTATTGTTTACATAATAGATGTGTGTGTGTGTATATTATTATATTTCTTATTCTTATTATCTTATTAATGTTACTATTTCTCATATTTTGAGTTAATTGTTCATTGTTCCTAAGTCCTAACCATAAATATCGTTATAAAATATGGGTATGAAACCATATCTACAGACCAGAATATCAGTGACTTAAAGTTGGTCTCTTTTCACTTATGCCAGTAATTAACAACAATTATGATCAAATATAAATATATATATATTTTTTTTAAACATTAACTGCATAGCAATGACCAGTGTTAGTATTATTTATTTAGTATTTTTGTATTAATATTTTAATTTTAGTATTTTTTTAAATATTACTATTTAGTTTTTTTAAAAATTAATTTTAGTTCAGTTTTATTTTTTATTTATTTCCAGTTATTTTAGTGCTCCAACTAAAACTTATTTCCGTCATTTTCATCATTTGAATTTATTTCAGCTTTATTTCCATTATTAAAAAATGTTTTAATAGTTTTAGTTAATGATAATAACCCGCCGACCACTCACAGCATCCTTGAATATTTCTTAGCATCCTTTTTGTCTCATAAAATAGGGGACGAAATCATTTTGCATTTAGTCGGTTGTATTTCCCATGGCCAAAATACATCTAACAATTTCAAAAATGACGTTGTTATGAATTTAAATGAAGGCCTTACTGATCAGTTCACCTCGTTCTATAAATAAGATAATTTCTGAAGTGATGTTGCTAAATCACTCATAGTTGCAAGGCCTTCAGAAATGACACTGATAAGATTTATGATTTTCACAACCCCCTTCCATTACAGACATGCTCCTCAGACCGTGTCAGCAGATGGGGGGGATTTTTTTCTTAAACTCTTTTGTTATTTAATGAGATGAGACTTCCGGCGTCTGCGTGTTGAGAATGTCTGTCCAGAGTAAATGTGTGTGTGTGTCACAGGGGAGGCCCCTGACCCCGGCCATGTCTGTCTCTATCACAGATAAACTCTAATTGTGGGCTACAACTGTTCCAGGCTGATGTTTGGCTCTTTTCGTTGGAGGTCGTGGAGCAGAACAGGGCTTTTCTCATGCAGATGGAGGGCAGAGTGAAAAGGATGAGCACATGGCTGGCAGAAGTGTGGGAGGAGAGCCTGTCACATTTAGCATCTCCAGAATGGCTTTTTAATGCCTCTAAACACAACCAAAACACTGGCTCCGGTCCAAAACCTAGCGAGCTGCCTATGTAGGCAACGTTTTAGACATCACAGGCCTATCACAGGCAAGCTCTGGAAAGCAAAGGCAGCTTCGAAATCGGTACGATTCATTCTTTGGGCCAAATTTGAAGACGATCCAATACCATAAAGCTTTGCAACGTGCTCAGTGAAGTATACTACACAAATATATTTATTGGAGTGTCTATTTATGCTAACTCCGCCCACTGATGTCTGATTGGGCCAGACAAAATGACGGAAGACGCTCAACAGTTGCAATAGTGTAGTGGTAATGCACGTGACGGAACGTTTTAACGCAAATCGACCCACAAATCAACTCCCTTTCCCCATCACATATCAGATCAGAAAGGCGTTTATTTTCAATAAAAATAAAGAAAATATTCATAAAGTGGAAATAAAGTGTCTAACGTGTGTTTAATAATAAAGTGTTTTGAGTATTATGGGTAGGTGTTGTTCCAATAAGGCGCCATCCATTTAATACTTTTAATAAATATATTATATGTTATTATTGCATATTGTGTATCTGCCACTATTTAGAAGAATAAATAGCATCTAACTAGGTCTAATATTTACACTTATTGCAAAGAAAATGCAATTTTTTATTTTTTTTTCAATAGCCACTGCCTATATTTATATTTTGCAACACTGAAGTCAGCTATTTTAGGTGAATGTGAGAGAATTGTGATTTATTAGACACTATATGTAAACTAGAAGCATTACAAAGTGCAGTCAATTGTAAAACTAGACAAGCCTAAACAAGTCTTTATAAACGTGTGCGTTTATTAAAATGATAATTAATAAAAATAGTATTATAAGAAATACCAATTTGCAATATCAGGCAGCGTAACAGGCTGTAGGTGTGTGTGTGTGTGTGTGTGTGTGTGTGATGTATTCACATATTTTAACTTCAATTTATATATTACAGAAATACAGTATTCACATATTTCAAAAGATATGAAAAATATGTATTTTGAATTATGCATTGTGTTGTGTTTTACGGTCCGTAAAATGACTGGATAATGTCCTGGCAGAGAATTACCAGTACATTTTCCGTTTTAATTCTTTACAGTGTATATAAACAGTGTATTCAGCAACAAAAAATCTATCCACAAATTTGTGCTATTTGTTTGACACTACATGAATCCATTGTAGAGTGTTCCATTGCAGTGAGTATGCACCCTTAGAAGACACCCACCTAAGTAGATAGCATTAGTTGTGGAACAAAGCCAGAGACAAAGAGACAAAAATAGAGCGGTGGTCTGGTTTAGGTTTTGCGAAGGAGAAAAAAAAAGGTCCATGAAGGGAGAAAATAGTCTGATTAATATTGCTTTAAATTAAAACTGATTTTTCTAGAGCGTTCCGTTCGTCCATTTTTCCTTCAAAGGCTTTCCGTGTTTCCTTCGTCTTTTTCCCCCTGCTTTTTAATACCCTCTTTGACGGCCTTTGTGATTGCGAGTCATTTCCAATTCATTTCGGTATTGATCTTGCAGTGAAAATCAGTTTTGTAATTAGCTGCAAATTAGGCCTTCTTCTGGAGGTGAGTGCTGTCGGCCTGATTAATCGCTGGAGTAATGTCTCCCGATCGCACCCAAATTAAAATGAACTCAATTAGGCTGTTCCCTTTGCTTTATGGCTCCGACTCGCTCTTTCAGGGAGATAAATTAATCGTCACTCGTTGTTTAGTAGTCTAATGAAAGTAAATAAAGGTTATCCATTATAATAAATCCAACACTTTTAACACGAAATTGTACATAAAGGCTTTCGTACGGTGCTGTTTGTGTGTGTGTGTGTTAATTGCTAACATTGTTCTTTTGTGAGCGTTTTGCAACCTTTAGATTTTGTAAACAGCTCTGAAGGAACCTTCCAGGAAATGACATCATTTCTCATGTGCTCGTGTTGTCTGTGGCCAGCGAGTGGGTGGTAGCTCATCTCATGTTGTTCTTCCTAAGAATGTATTTTTATTTCCATCAGAAAATCAATGAACGGAGGGAGTTCTGCTCTTTTGATCCTCAATGCATCACTGCAACGCGAGCAGTTTACTGATAAACAACACATATTTATATACACTCACACACAACCAGACATAAAAGAAAACCATTGGGAGAATCCCTAAAATACTGTACCGGGCTTGACATTAACTTTGCTCACCAGCCGCTGTAGATAGTGGTTTTCCAAAGTTACTAGCCACTCTAGCATTTTCGCTGACCACAATTTTGATGTCAATACCACGGGGAAAAACTGCTATATAGATATTTTAAATATTATCTAATAATTCGGCAACCTCCCCCAGTATCTCTTGAAGCCAATACGAAAGTGACTTCAATTCATCGGCTGGAGACCGGCTCCAGAAGGGAGCAGAATCTCATTGAGCTCCATGTTAAAATGCCCAACTTTACAGCAGAAAAACACATGTTTACAGCCTGATACAAATTGTGGTTTTGGTCTATATGGCTAATTTTACCCTTCATGACAACTGTGAGGGGAGTGAACTGTTTTGTAACTCATTCGTTTACATTATATAAAGCCTTAAAGTTCTGCATAATTTAGGGCGTGGCCACTTTGAGTGACAGGTGGATAGCCGTTTGTCTGCTGTCTGTTAGTCAACACGTCACCTCAGCTCCGCCCACGTCCCGCCTCTTTGCCCATGTTCAGTTATCTGGGAGTGATGCGCTGCCAAGATGGCAATGGCCAGCTCGTCCCTACTTTACGCTTCAAAACAGCTCTTCAGAATCCTATGGGTCACGGGAATGTGCTAATCCCCAAAATCTGCGGGAATGTGTAAAATTATGCGCAATACACGCAACCCCACACCGAAATTCAAGTCCTGAAACAGCAACAGTATTCATCCGGAGCAAATGAAACGAGCGAGTGAGTGGAGGCGGGTTTGTGTGTCACTCAGAGATGAGAGAGAGTGTATTGGAAGCGTTTCAGATATTTCAGTATCGATGTGTATTGAAAAAACCCTACATTGCATTTAGTTTATTATTTCAGATCCCTTACAACACAACAATTTAAAAATTTATATCATAAGTCAAATTCAACCCACTAAAATGGCTAGTAGGAGTGACTGCGTTAAGCCTTGTTTATACTTTGGCCTGGCTCCACAGCACGAGCCTCCGCTGACTGCGCGCGCTCCTCCCCAAACGGACGAGGCGTTTATACTTGACGCGCTCGCCGTTGTGCTATTCTTTGAAACGACAGAGGGCGACTCGGAGTAATTGTTTTATAAACCACCAGGAAAAAGCGTCGAGAAGAAGTGGGCTAATGTACTCAGGTGATGATATTTATTTTAGTACACTTTACCAAAAACCACATTACAAAAGGATTGTGTAAAACTTGACATGAGAACAAAATCTATGCACACATGTATACAACTAAATTAACGATCTCTTAAATATTTCCTAATTTTCACTAAACATTTTCATTTAGTTTCGTGAATTTTTTTTTTTATTAAACATGGATCGATATTTAAAAGGGCTTATTTCTGCTTTTGTAGACTTATTTTGTAAATATAAGCACCTAATTTGTATGTGCAAACTGGGTGCCCGTGTGATGAGACGTCATGCTCAGCTAGATTCGCCTAGAACTCGTTCATCTTTGGATGCGGAGTCGCGCGCGCTGTTATGCTGCGTTCACACCAAATGCGAATAGAGCGTCTGGCGCGAGTGATTTCAATGTTAAGTCAATGGAAAGGCGCCTAGACGCGCGTCTGGAGGTCCCACGGCGCGAATGACGCGCATCCGCCTCATTCGCACGTCTAGTTCGCATGAATGACGCGAATTGGGTGCAAATTGAGCGTCTTGCGCGTTACACGCGAGTGGTGCATTTGTGCATTCACGCGTTTGAAGCGAATTCGCGTCTGACGCCCGAGTTGAAAAATTTGAACTTTGCCGTCAATTCGCGCCGCGTTAACCAATCAGGAGCATGCTCGCTGCGGTCACGTGATAAAGTGACGTAATGAGAAACTACTTTATTGTGTCTACTATTATTATTATTATTATAAAATACTACTATTGTGCAACAAAATGTAGTTTTAAGACTTTTTCAGGTGAGAATCTAGTTGTTTAAAGCTCAAATCTATGGTTTATTTATGAAGAGAGCGCCTTTTTAAAAAAATAATCGCGTTTTTGGAGTTGTGAGCTCCAGGCGATCACCGGGCACTCATCGCTCATTAACCCCGGCGAGAGCAGCCTTTCCTCGGCCAGTCCTTCTGACGTTTGCCGCTGGCTCTGATGTCCTGTAGTGGTTTGTCTTGTGTAGATCTAACGGGCGATCTTTGGTGTCATGAATCTATAATTTATTGTCTGCCAAATCGTTTTGACTGAGGGCAAAGAGAAGTTTCATAACTTTATATTTTAAGGATATTTAAATAAACATGCAGTGAAGATAATGTAGGAGTTGCCAGGACCACATTTGTGTGGCTATTAATGCTTAATATATATTAATGCTTAATATATATTTTTAATGAAAATGAAAAGAGGCAGAGTGGTGATTTATGACATATTTCTCCTGGAGTGCCTTGAACGCGCGTCAATTTCGCTTCCAGCGCTCGTTTTCTAATCGCGTCCAATTCGCCGCGGACGTGCGAATGCATTCAACATGTTCGCGCGTGAAACTAGACGCAGTAGACGTGATTTTGACACTCTATTCGCGTTTGGTGTGAACGCAGCATTACAAAAAATACGCTGCACACCGCCAGGCGAAATGGGGTCTTTTGCGCAGCCAACGCGCACGAACGCGCACGACCGCCCACTCCGCGTTGACGTCATTTTTGCTTCGCACACCCTCGCGCTCTTGCGGACGCGTCCAGTATAAACAAGGCTTTACACGCCACTGCTGAAATACATGTTGGCGGGTGTTAATGTCAAGCCCATTATATCATGGTATTAGCATCTGAGACCACCACTGTACTGTATTACAGCTACTGGTATTTTTTTGAAAGTATGAATAGGTCTAAATATCAATATGTTCAGTTGCAGCGGAAGGTAACGCCACTCACCTGCTCCGGTTTGACGTGTTCAGAAGTGGGAAAGATGTCAGGGAATGCCGGCCTCTCGAACACTCGGTCCAGGGCCTCTAGCTGCTGCTGGGTGAAGGCATCGGCTCGCAGGTGTTTCCTCAGGCTCTCCACGCTGCCCTGAGAATCACTGCTCTGCGCTGAACCCTCTGAACCATCTACAGACACCGGAAAAACAGCTTTCTTCTACTCTGGGCTGAGAGAGCAACATTCTACAACAACCACATGCTGTTCAGAACACTCTAGAACCGGAACCTTCTGGAATCTATGAGGTAACATTTCATCTTGTTTGCGTTTTCTCCATACAAGAGCAAATGATCTGTCTTTCTGTGCTTTATTGTTTTGCTCAAGTAGATTGAACACAAGATGACCTCTGTATTTTGTAGATAAAAGTTACAGAAGTAAGACTGGAATTACTGATGACTCGTTCCGGCAGTTCAGAATCGATTCTTTCTTTTCGGAGACAATAACTTTATTTGTCGTGCACTTTGCTCGTTAGGACCTTTTACATTCACTAACAGCTTTATTACACAATGCATGAAAGGTAATATTCGAAAAAGCACTTGAAATTGTCTTTTTAGCTCTGGAATCTGCCATCTTTGGTCATGGGAGTAAACAACATATCTTAGCATGTGTAATTAGACTACCCCTGAAATTGCCTCATCGACACGGCATCCTCAATAAACCCGTCTCTGGCATGATGACTCCGATTGTTCGAATATTACACTTTAATAATTGTTAAATCGATATGTCATCCTCAATAAACCCGTCTCTGGCGTGCTGCCTCCGATCTTTTGAATATTGCACTTTAATAATTGTTTCATCAATAAACTTATAAATAAAGTTTACTTGACTTGACTTAATGCAGAAGATTACTGGGTTTAGATGGTCATAACAGGAGTTAGATATAACTATATCTAGTCTAACAATGAGGCTATGCTTTCAAAATTGGCATTTTTTATTTTACTTATTTTATAAGCTTAGGGACTAGTCAAAATCAGCATGTCTTATATGATTCAATTAATTTAAATCTGCATTCAACCAGGAGTATTTCTGTAATATATAAAGTGAAGTTTAAATAGGACAATATTTCTAGATCATAATCTGTAAAAAATGGAAATAGGTAAATATTAAAACTCAAGCTTCACATAATATGAAGATGTTTGTGCAGGGATGTAAGAGTTATTGATTTGTTAAGGACAATCTGATTTTATGTTTCAACTTGAATTAGCAGAAAAACTCAAGACATTTTTGATGGGATTTGGGTGGATTGAACATGGGTTGGGCCTAAAATGGAATTAATGGCCATATAGTAACATCAATGTATGTTTATTGTAGTTTTTTTTTGGCTGTATTAAAGTTTTTTTTTTAAAACCGTTTTTGGTTAATATTAGCATTAGCATGCTAGCACTGACTAGCTAGCATCTGCGATGGACTGTTTTAGCAGTAGAGACTCAAAATCAAGTGTTAAATTAAATAGAGAATGCTGTGTTACGTCACGATGTTCACTCCGCGGTGCATTTCGGGAAGGCGCCGCCATATTGGCAGGATATGCTATCTGTTGCCATGTGTAGACTTGGAATTTGCAGAGAGAGCAGCTTGAGATTTGTTTGGATTTTTGCGATACGGCGCAGTTTCTTGGGAAGAAATGGAGGAAGCGAAAGGAACGGTGCACTATCGTGAGAGACTAAATAACACCACCAACATCGACCCGTACGAGCTGCAACTACAGAATGGACGAAAAAGCCCGAAGCGCTGCCACCTCTCACACACCCTGAATTCGTTAATTAACTGGTTTATGGTATCAGTGCCTACACAATGCAAGAGTTCAGAAGCTCGTACAGGTCGATGTTGTTGATGTCAAGCAGTTTCTCTGAATAACGCTGTTTGGTGGTGTTATTTAGTCTCTCCCGATAGAGCACCGTTCCTTTCGCTTCCTCCTCCATTTCTTCTCAAGAAACTGCGCCGTATCGCAAAAATCCAAACACATCTCAAGCCATGGCAATGGATAGCGTATCCTGCCAATATGGCGACACCTTCCCGAAATGCGGAGTGAACATCGTGAACATCGCCTTCTCATTCTCTATAAAATTGCCTTATTTTTCTTTAAAAATAGGCTGAAATAGCCTATTGGGGGACCTAAATTTGCATATGCAAATCACTCCTCTAAAACAGCGTAAATCATTAAAATAGGTCATTTAATTATGATAGAAAAGTAAGTACGTGTTGTAGTTGTCATGATACATGCAAACACTGGATGAACATAAAATAAGCAGTATCAGTACTCTTTCCATCAATCTTATAATCCAGTAAATGAAATATTCTAAAAAGGAAAGGCCCTTAATTCCAGTTGATTTTGCATGAGAAAATCTTTGGTCAAATCACACATTCTTGCACATTAGCTGTATTGCACTGCATGGCATGCTCATCTCCCCTGTTTTCTCCAGGCTGATTTGATTTCGCCCAAACCTCTTTACTCTGAACCCGACAAACACACACCTCTGCTGTTATTGTTCAATCTCTTTACCGGTTAAACAACGCTCCACAAACACAGCACTTTCTCTTGGTTTTCCTCTGACCTGATTACCCTTGTGCTGAGTAAAAGACTCTTTCGCACCTTCCTCTCTCTCTCTCTCTCTTTCTCTTCTCCCCTTCACCCTGCCAACCCGCTTTAGAGCTCCTTTAAATATCTTCACATCCTGCCTTCTCGGGAAAGTCGTGTCTCCCTTACAAATCTGTCGCTCTGCATTCGCAGCATATTATGTTCTCTGTGCGGCCACAGGCAGCGTGATGTATGACATGCTCTGGCTGTATTGATTGACCCAACTTACAGAGAGAGTGGATGTAGAGTTAAGAGAGATGACCTGAGAAGAAGAAGAACTCATGGGATAAAAACACCGTTATATTTATAATAAAATACTAGTTAATAATATATCAGTTCCTCCCAAAGGTGCTCTATTGGATTGAGATCTAGTGACTGTGAAGGCCGTTTGAGTTTAGTGAACTCACTGTCATGTTAAGAAACCAGTTTGAGATGATTTGAGCTTTGTGTGTTACCCATCAGAAGATGGTCCACTGTGGTCATAAAGAGATGGACATGGTCAGCAATAATACTCAGGTGGCGTTTAAACGAAGCACAATTGGTACTAAAAGGCCCAAAGTGTGCCAAGCAAATACCCTTTACACCATTACAGCCTCAACCGTTGATACAAGGCAGGATGGATCCATGCTTTCATGTTGTTTATGGCACATTCTTGACCCTACAATCTGAACGTTGTAGCAGAAATCCAGATCAAATTGTTCAAAGTCACCTTTCTTCCCCATTCTGATGCTCAGTTTGAACTTCAGAAGATCATCTTGACCATGGCTAAGTGCATTGAGTTGCTGCCATCTGATTGGCTGATTAATAAACAGTCAACAGGTGTACCTAATAAAGTGGCCGGTGAGTGTATTCATTTTTTATATTGTCTGTCACAACTATTGCCTAGCCTGTCTCTGTTCATTTTCCTTCAGTACTCCATCTGGGATTGCGGTATATTCTCTGGTTTTCTCCGGTCAAATTTTAACCGGTCCAATCAGCGAACAGAGGGAGTGGCTGAGAACCATGACGTTGATGTCGTGCGCTAGTTTGAGATGATATACGTCACGACCAAACGTTAGCGATTGGTTATGGCAGATCCAGCCAGATATGGCAGTTTTAAACTTCAACAGAGTACCCGCCTTCAAGGAAGTTAACGCTTGTCAATGGAGAGTGGCCAGACTCTCTGAACAAAAAGGACCAGGCTAACAATTGCCTACTTTATAAAGAAAATGTTTGGTATTTTAGACAATTTTTCTCATTGTAATGCAGTCATATAAGCCTGCAGAAAAACAGAAGTTTGCACCCAAACGAGTGAGTATCATTGAACATGTTTAAAAATCCCTTTTTTATTTTATAGCCTGGTTTGCTCAAGAATCAGTGAGAAGAGAGATGAGGGGATAAATGCAGAGGGGATGAAAGCAAAAGAGAGAGGGATAGATGGATGGATGGATGGAGTGATAGAGGCTCAGGCTGGAATGAAGTCTTGATGAGTATCCTGTCCCAGCTCATCGTGTCTGTAATACTCTTCTTGATCGCACATTTTTCACTGCCGCTGAATTCAATTGATCAATCATGTCTGTCTGATGGCACCATTTCAGCTGGTTATTACCACTGCGCTTGTCACGGTGACCTTTTCTTTCTGCACAGCGTGGTTTTTCACACACACACACACACACACACACACACAGACACACACACACACACACACACACTGGACACTTGCTCTGTGTGTGTGTGTGTGTGTGTGTGTGTGTGTGTGTGTGTGTTTGTGTATCCAAGTAGATTTTCCCAAAACTTGACACTACAATGCTAGAATTTTGTGAATGGTTGCTGATGTTATTAAGGTATTAAGTTTAGGTTATTCAGGAGTTCTGAGGGGGTTTTAGTACATTGCTCTGTTGTTGCTAGGGTGTTCTGAATAGTTGCTAGGGTATAATTAGGCTGTTTCTAGGGTGTTTGTTTATGGGTGGTTGCTTACCTGTTGCTATGTGATTTCTATGGTGTTTTCTTACATGGCATTGCTATACAATTGATTGTGTGATCGAAGTGGTTGTTAGGGTGTTGCTATGCTGTTGCTAGGGTGTTTTGAATAGTTGCTAGGCCATTGTTCTGCTATTTGTAGAGTGTTCAGGGTAGTTTTAACCTGATGCTATGCTATTGCTAGGGTATTTAGTATGAAATGCATTGCTGTGTGATTGATTGAGTGATCTAGGTGGTTGTTAGGGTGTTGCTATGCTGTTGCTAGGGTGTTCTGAATAGTTGCTAGGCCATTGTTCTGCTGTTTGTAGAGTGTTCAGGGTAGATTTAACCTGATGCTATGTTATTGCTAGGGTATTTAGTAGGAAATGCATTGCTGTGTGATTATTTGGGTGATCTAGGTGGTTGTTAGGGTGTTGCTATGCTGTTGTTAGGGTGTTCTGAATAGTTGCTAAGGTGTTATGTCGTTTATAGGGTATTCTGTGTGGTTGTTTACCTGTTGTTATGTGATTGCTTGGGTATTTAGTCGACAATGCATTGCTATACGATTGATTAGCTGATCTAGGCGGTTGTTAGGGTGTTTCTATGGTGTTGTTAGGGTGTTCTGAATAGTTGCTAGGGTGTTATGTTGTTTTTTACCTGTTGCTATGTTATTACTAGGGTATTTAGTGGGCAATGCATTGCTATACAATTGATTAGGTGATCTAGGCGATTGTTATGGTGTTGCTAGGGAGTTATGAATAGTTTCTAAGGCATTGTTATGATGTTTGTAGGGTGTTCTGGGTGGTTGATAACATTACCATGTGATTGGTATTTTGTGGTTAATGCATTGCTATGTATATGATTGATTGGGCGATCTAGGTGGTTGTTAGGGCATTGCTATACTGTTGCTAGGGTGTTTTTCATGGTTGCGATAGTATTGTATTTTCTTTCCAGTTGCTAAGGTGTTCAGGATGAAAAGTGAAAAAGTTTACAGTCAATTCTCTGAGTAATAGTAATAGTGATGCTTGACTTAGCCATGTGTTTTTCCCACTTCAGCCTGTTAAAGCTGCATGTTTCTGAGCAGGCGCTCTGTTTGGATGGCTCCCATGGGGGTCCTTGAGGTGGAGTGGGTATTTGCTGTATCGGGCGCAGGGGCAAATGAAGTCATTAATTAGGTGCCATTAGGGAGCCTGGGCCACAAACCTGATCAATACGACTGCATTTGTCATTCACACCAATG
This sequence comes from Gobio gobio, assembly GCF_949357685.1. NCBI lineage: Eukaryota > Metazoa > Chordata > Actinopteri > Cypriniformes > Gobionidae > Gobio > Gobio gobio. The sequence goes on along the minus strand of NC_137113.1, from coordinate 5,706,606 downwards.
ACAACAGCTTCCCACTCACTGGATGAGCAACACGCACATGTGCGCCCATTACCGCTCGGGCTTGCTGTGGCGTTTTGGCAGGAGCGATGAACGTAACGCTTCAACTGCTTAGAGAAAATCGACTACTAAATCCACACTGTGACCAGGAAACCATCATCATTACATTACAGCTAAATCTAAAGAACTGGGGCCAAAATGAGACGTTCTAGGTCTGTATAAATATGTTTTTGTGTTCTGTTGTTTACACTTGTTGTTAGGCTAAATGTTCATGCTGCTCTTTTGCAAAGAATGAAAGTGAGCTATTGAGCTCCAAGAAGGTTTTTAAAAGCACCATAAAAGTCGTTCACTATAAGTTATATGATGCCTTGAATCATGCCCAACAATTATTGGCTGGAAATCGTACCTTCCACAACAGCTTTCAAATCTAATTTGTCCACAAATGCAGAAATGCGAATGAGATTTCATATGACTTTAGATGAATTTTAATATAGCATGCATGCCATATTGACTACTTTATAATGGCATGCACATTTGCTATACTATTGCTTTACTCTCTACACGTTTGCCCTATTTCTTCTGTCTGTTAGGTTACCAAAGTAAAGTATGCAGTTGAGTTTCTTGCTTCTGTCACCAAATGAGACAGTGTTTTCTCCCATTGGTGCTTATGTAATGCCTTTCACCTGGAGCCTCGCTGGCTCCGGCTTTGAGCCGCTGCTGCACAGTTGCGATGTGTGCTGCCCTGCTGCTGTGGTATTGATCTGCGACTGAGTGGAGCGGATTCCTTTTGACGTGAGTCAGTATTAAGACTGAGGTAACGAGGGAGCCGCTCTATCAGAGCAGATAAGCAACTCCATAACACCGCAGGATTCACACCCACAGGGCCTGACCCCATGGGAAAGAGAGAGAGAAATACTGAGTCCGCACTAGAGATTTTCATGTTCTTAAAAATAAAGGTTCTTTATTGATGGCTCTATGAACATCCATGGAACCACTAAAGGTTCTTTATAGCATAAAAAGGTTCTTTAGGTTATTAAAATGTTCTTCACACTAAGAAAAAATGGTTCTTTAAAAAAATTATCACTGAGAGGTTCTTTTGCTAGGGTGTTTTGTCGCTTATAGGATGTTCTGGGTATTTTTTTAACCTGTTATGTGATTGCTAGGGTATTTACTGGGCAATGCATTGATTAGGTGATCTAGGCGGTTGTTAGGGTGTTGCCATGCAGTTGCTAGGGTGTTATGTCGTTTATACTGTAGGGTGTTCTGGGTGTTTGTTTACCTGTTGCTATGTGATTGCTAGGGTATTATTTAGTGGGCAATGCATTAATTGATCAGGTGATCTAGGCGGTTGTTAGGTTGTTGTTATGCTGTTGTTATGGTGTTCTGAATAGTTGCTAGGGTGTTATTTCGTATATAGGGTGCTCTGTGTGGTTGTTCACCTGTTATGTGATTGCTAGGGTATTTAGTGGGCAATGCATTGCTTGATTAGGTGATCTAGGCGGTTGTTAGGGTGTTGCTATGCTGTTGTTAGGGTGTTCTGAATAGTTGCTAGGGTGTTATGTCGTTTATAGGGTGTTCTGTGTGGTTGTTTACCTGTTATGTGATTTCTAGTGTATTCATTGGGCAATGCATTGCTTGATTAAGTGATCTAGACGGTTGTTAGGGTGTTCTGAATATTTGCTATGGTGTTATGTTGTTTAAAGGGTGTTCTATTTGGTTGTTTATCTCTTATGTGATTGCTAGGGTATTTAGTGGGCAATGCATTGCTTGATTACGTGATCCAGGTGGTTGTTAGGGTGTTGCTATGATGTTGTTAGGGTGTTCTGAATAGTTGCTAAGGTGTTATTTCGTATATAGGGTGTTCTGTGTGGTTGTTCACCTGTTATGTGATTGCTAGGGTATTTAGTGGGCAATGCATTGCTTTATTAGGTGATCTAGGCGGTTGTTAGGGTGTTGTTATGCTGTTGTTAGGGTGTTCTGAATAGTTGCTAGGGTGTTATGTCATTTATAGGGTGTTCTGTGTGGTTGTTTACCTGTTATGTGATTTCTAGTGTATTTATTGGGCAATGCATTGCTTGATTAAGTGTTATAGGCGGATGTTAGGGTGTTCTGAATAGTTGCTAGGGTGTTATGTTGTTTATAGGGTGTTCTGTGTAGTTGTTTACCTGTTATGTGATTTCTAGGGTATTTATTGGGCTATGCATTGCTTTATTAAGTGATCTAGGCAGTTGTTAGGGTGTTGCTATGCTGTTGTTAGGGTGTTCTGAATAGTTGCTAGGGTGTTATGTCGTTTATAGGGTGTTCTGTGTGGTTGTTTACCTGTTATGTGATTGCTAGGGTATTTATTGGGCAATGCATTGCTTGATTCGGTGATCTAGGCGGTTGTTAGGGTGTTGCTATGCTGTTGTTAGGGTGTTCTGAATAGTTGGTTCTTTAAAGGTTCTTTTAGTGTAAAAAGGTTATTTTTAAAGCATATTAAAAACACCACATAGACATATAAACAAACTCGATTTTCACCGCAGGGGGACTTTAAACGTCCAGGTTGATTGTACTTAATTTATTTTTACAGTAATATGACACTAAAAACAGCATATTTTGGAAATAACATTAGAATAATATTGAAAATTGGTAATATGGTAATATGTGTTTTCACAGTTATTGCTACTACAATACTACAATTTGAAGGCCATTATATTAATGCATTATGTCTTTTTAGTTCGTCAATATCTTATTTATAGGATTCTATAGCCTCAACACTACGGTATGAAATTCAAGCCATGACAATAATCACATTTTACAACTAAAAATTAAACATGCATAAACACAAGACAATCGGGTGCATGTTAAAGCAGAAGCCCAATTTAAGCATGAGCTGCAGAGCTGCAGTGGCGTCTTGGGTTGGCCGGCGTAAAACTGCTCTCATCTTTTTAATGGCCTGCTCTTATGAGACAGCTGTAGAGGGGGAGCTGGGACGTGTGGATGTTAGATGTTAATTTGTGCCGTAATAGCTTTTCTCGGCGGAATTGCAAATTCTCTTAAATGTCACTTGCAGCTTCGCAGCTCAGACAGCCAGGGTCCGTGTGGATACCAGGGCTGTCTCTCCCTCTCCCTCTCTCTCTCTCTCTCTCTCTCTCTCTCTCTCTCTCTCTCTCTCTCTCTGTATCGTGCTACTTTTAATTTGCAGTAATACAGTAGCGCTGTCAGATTAATGGCTGGTGTGACACCTGTGTCCCCGCGGCCTGCTCTCTCAGCTCCGCCGTGTACATAACGCGTGTCACAGCGCATTATCTGTGTGCTCGGCTCGTAATGGGCCCTGCGTCTGAGGCCGCCGCTGACTCCAAACGTACTGTAAGAACTGCATACACCGTTGGCCTCACTTGGCATGCGTGTCGCAGCAACCGGGGCACAAAAACACACTCTTTATAGGCACTAAGATCTATTGTGCTGCACCTGACAGCGCACCGTTTAAAAGCTCACAGAGGTTTTCTGAGGAAATAGCTGTTTGAGGAACCGTTCAAAGCACCCAGAGAAATCCAAAACCACTTTACTTAATAATGCACATTCATGCTTATGTTTTCCTGTTTGACTAGGAGAATTTTGAAGGTAAAATGCACTGATTTTTCACTTCAAAATGCCAGGCTTAATTCTGTTTCTTTGTAATTATTTATGACATTTCTAGCAGTTTCTGAGTAAATCTACAGTGCATTTTACTGAGAAAAAATACATCACATTATGGAAGTAAAATGCACTGTAAAAAAAGATTATTGGAGAATAATATTTCAGTTTTTCTACAGTCTACTTCCACGTTTAATTCAATATTACTTTCCGTCAGTGTTGGAGAGTAACTGTTACATGTAACTAGATTATGTAATTTAATTACAATTTTGTAATAAAAAGTATACATTTCCAAAGTAACCTTCCCAACACTGCTTTCCGTTTCTTTAATTATTTACTCAAAAATCCATTTTCTCATTTGTTAACGGTTCATTTTACTTCTGTAATGTGATGTATTTTGCTTGCACTAAATTCGTTTCAGTGTGTTTGGAAATAGCAATGCATGATGACTTAAAAAATGCTGGGTTAAAAATAACCCAATTTACTAACAACTTCTGACCAAATTATTACACCATTTGTTTTCAGTGTACTTTAGCAATATAATGGACTAACCCAGCAATTGGGTTGTGTTAAGCAAACATTTAACCCAAACGCTGGGCTAAAACAACCCAATTGCTGGGTTAGTCCATTTTCAACCCAACTTGGGTTATTTTTAACCCAGCATTTTTTAGAGTGTGACTTAAAAAATGAAGCATTATATTTCTAAAGTACACTGAAAACAAATGGTGTAGAAATCATTTGGTCAGAAGTTGTTAGTAAATTTCACAGATAATTACGAAGAAACAGCAAGTAACACATTCAATTAAACCTGACATTTTTGAGTAGAAATACTCTTTTTTGTTTTTGTTTTGTACGCCAATAATGTTTGTTTTGCTTACAACTTATGAAAAAAAAAAAAAAAACTATTCCATTGTATTGTGGATATTTTACGTTTCTATATTTACTGGATTCTGCTGCAGGGAAGACATTGTTTTAAAAGCATCGTTAGCAGGCAACCGTGTGTGTATGTGTGTGTGTGTGTGTGTGTGTGTGTGTGTGTGTGGCTGTGTGTGTGTGGCTGCTGGTTCATCTGGCAAAGATAAAGTACACCTATTCTGGATTCCAGGTGTCTACAGTCCGTGAGCTATGTGTGCGTGTGTGTGTGTGTGTGTGTGTGTGTGCACGTGCATCACATGACCGTTTGTGAAGTTATACATAACATACACTGCCCTCCTCCTCTCCTCTTTCTCTCTCCTCCACCTCTTCATCCCCAGCGCTTAAATCAAGAAAATGGCCAGGCATCAAGAGGATCATTTGGGCCTGAGAACAACCCCCAAAACAGTCAATCATCTTAAAGACACACACACACACACCAGCAGATCTGAAGTCTCCCATCATTTCTGCCGCCGCTGATGTCACCCCTGCGCCCTTGCAGCGTCTGACAGCAAAACCAATGAACCCCGATGCAACACAAATGACTGCAAGTGTAGCGCGCTCTAATCACGAGAACGGCTCTTTCTGTGAGCAGCGGATCACGTGACCTCTGAATGCCAAACTCTGCATCTCATGTCGAGAGACTGCGATTGCACCCGCATGCTGTAGCCTGTCCATGCCACAGGAAAATGCCGTCATGACAAACACAAGAATGTGCACGGCACACACAACCCTCAGCGGTGGAGATGGTGAGCTGTGACGTCAAACGCAGCAGACTGGGAAACATGCGAGTGCATTCATCTCATTCACTTTTCACAGGACAGAGCGATGGTCTCCAAATGAACACAAACACAAGCTGAAAACCGATTGGTTTGGCTCAAACAACTTCTGTAAGGAAGGCACAATGATCTTTAGCTGTTATTTTATAGGGCTGCACAATTAATCGAATTTGAAATCGTGATTACGGATGCCACAATTATGTAATCGTTCAATAACTTGTAATCGCAATTACAAAAAAAAAGTCCACTTATATTATTTTGTGTACTTAAATGTGTTTTTTTTTTCTACTGGTTATCTTAAGTTTTTTCCCCATTGTTTTTAGTTTTAGTATAACATTAATACCAGGCATATTTGTACTTTTTTAAAGAAACCAAACCAATGTATATTTGACTTTTGAGGCTTAATGCTATAGAAAATCGATAAAAGTTTTTAAAATAAAAGCTTTCAGCTTGTTTATTTGGCTATAACAATATGGCATGCAGTCGCTTCAAACATTGGCATAAAGCTATTCAAAACAATTCGACCCATAATCGACAACTATGATTTTTGTCATAATCATGCAGCCCTAATAGTAGTTATATATGTTTACCAAAATTAGTGCTTTTGAGAGAAAACTAGTCACTGAATTTGCCAGGCAGCAAAAAAAAAAAAAAAAAAGAAAAGAAAGAAAATATATATATATATATACACACTTTAAAAAATGCTGGGTTAAAACCAACCTAAGTTAGGTTGAAAATGGACTACAATTGGGTCGTTTTAAGCAAACATTTAACCAAAACGCCGGGTTAAAACCGCATTCACTGGGTTAAAACAACCCAATGGCCGGGTTAAAACAACCCATTCACTGGGTTAAAACAACCCAACCGCCGGGTTAAAAAAACCCATTCACTGGGTTAAAACAACCCAACTGCTGGGTTAAAACAACCCAATGGCCGGGTTAAAACAACCCAACTGCTGGGTTAAAACAACCCAACTGCTGGGTTAAAACAACCCAATGGCCGGGTTAAAACAACCCATTCACTGGGTTAAAACAACCCAATGGCCGGGTTAAAACAACCTATTCACTGGGTTAAAACAACCCAATGGCCGGGTTAAAACAACCCATTCACTGGGTTAAAACAACCCAATGGCCGGGTTAAAACAACCTATTCACTGGGTTAAAACAACCCATTCACTGGGTTAAAAAACAACCTATTCACTGGGTTAAAACAACCCATTCACTGGGTTAAAACAACCCATTCACTGGGTTAAAACAACCCATTCACTGGGTTAAAACAACCCATTCACTGGGTTAAAACAACCCAATTGCTGGGTTAAAACAACCCAATTGCTGGGTTAAAATAACCCATTCGCTGGGTTAAAACAACCAAATTGCTGGGTTACTCCATTTTCAACCCAACTTGGGTTGTTTTTAACCCAGCATTTTTTAGAGTGTATATATATACACTACTGTTCAAAAGTTTGGGATCTGTAATATTTTTCAAATGTTTTTTTTTAAAGGAAGTCTCCTCTGCTCATCAAGGTTGCATTTATTTGATCAAAAATACAGAAGTAATACACTCTAAAAAATGCTGGGTTAAAAACAACCCAAGTTGGGTTGAAAATGGACTAACCCAGCAATTGGGTTGTTTTACCCAAGGTGACGGGTTGTTTTAACCCAGTGAATGGGACGTTTTAACCCAGCGGTTGGGTTAAATGTTTGCTTAAAACAACCCAATTGCTGGGTTAGTCCATTTTTAACCCAACTTGGGTTGTTTTTAACCCAGCATTTTTTAAGAGTGTATTGTGAAATATTATTAGAATTCAAAATAACTGGCTTGAATTTTAATATATAGTGAAGTGTAATTTATTTCTGTGATCAAAGCTGAATTTATCATCATTACTCCAGTCTTCAGTGTCACATGATCCTTCACAAATCATTCTCATATGCTGATTTGCTGCTCAAAAAACATTTATGATTATTATCGATGTTGAAAACAGTTGTGCTTTTCAGGATTTTTTGGTGTATAGAAGGTTTTAAAAAGAATAAAATAATTTTGAACAGTAGTAATGTTAGAAAGTGTATTCTATAAAATAGTATTTATACTCTTGGATGGACAGAACTTCTTCCCCATCAAACGAAACAAACTGTTGGTTGCTCTGGTCAGAATAAGCTGGAGGAGGAGGAGGAGGAGGAGGAGGAGGAGGAGGAGGAGGAGGAGGAGGAGGAGGAGGAGGAGGTCCTTGAGCTAAATGTCCTCTTAACACTGTCGCTCCTGTTTGACTGAGTTTGTTAGTTGGCTACATCATCTTGACATGTAATTACTGAAGCTCTCTTAATCACTGCAGTGCAGATTAATAACGGCTCCTGTGGGGGTCACATGACCACATCAAACCCTCTGCAACCAATCATTACGCATTCAAGGGCAATCTGCTCGGGATATTGTGTGCAAAAATAAACAGAAAACTGACTGCGAATGCATAATTCAAAAGCACACGGACAGTGTGTGTCATACCAGGTATCAATTCAGAAATATCTTGCATCCCCACCCCCCAAAAAAAGGAGAAACCGCAGACTCACCAGCATCTCTTTTCCTCTTTTCTCCATTGGAGCGAGGGATTCCCAGAATGCCGTTGATGGAGTAGGAGCCCACGGGGTCATTGGATGAACTGGAGACGGGAGGAGACGCTGTACTGGAGACTAGAGAGAGAGAGAGAGAGAGAGAGAGAGAGAGAGAGAGAGAGAGAGAGAGAGAGAGAGAGAGAGAGAGACGATCAAAACTCTTCACATCACAGTCTGATCACACCAGGGAGAAAAGCTTTATTGCGCCTCACTTGCATTTGGTCAGTTTTCCAAGATACACAAAAGTTTGAGAGCACCCGGCAAAATGTTATTGAACGTTTTTTCATTAGAAATGACGCTAAAACATAACAATTTAAGTGTGAAGTCTCTTTTGCATTAATGCATGATTTTAGAAGCAAGAACATGTGCATGCATTTGATTAGTCACCTAAAATAGCGCAGAATCGTTAATATTCCTTCATTTAATGTCATGTGTTTATGAGGTAAATCGAGTATCTATGTTTTAGGTAAAACTATTACTTCAAATCTTACAAGATGCAAAACAGTCAACAGTGTATATTTCAGTTTGTTTTAAATGAAGACTATTATAAATCAATAAAGAAAAGTCTATATTTATGTATGCATACTGATCAGTAAGATCAAGTTGTAATGTTTTTAAAGATGCTCTTATGCTCACCGAGGCTGCATGGATTTGATCAAAGATACAGAATAATATTGGAAATAATATTGCAATTTATAATATACATTTTCTATGTGAATATAATTGTATAATTTATTTTGTTCCTGTGATCAAACTGAATTTTCGGCATCATTACTTTAGTCTTCAGTGTCACAATGTCCTTCAGAAATCATTCTAATAATATATATTTTTATTATATAGTAAATATATATAATTATATATAATAATATAAAAATAATTAAATAACAATTCATATATATATATATATATATATATGAATTGTTATTTAATTATTTTTATATATAATAAAAATGGTTACACACACATATATATATATATATTTTTTAATAATAATATTTTCATTATATAGGCCTATGATTTCTGAAGAATCATGTGACACTGAAGTAAATTAAAAAAACATTTTATATAAATTTGATTCTTCAGAAATGATTCTAATTAGTTTTTTTATTATCTCATTTATTTATTATTAATTGATTATTATTATATATGATTTCTGAAGGATCATGTGACACTGAAGTATATATATATATATAGACATGTGCCGGTAAACGGTAATACGATATACCGCAATAATGAACATGCACAATATTGTTATCGTGGGAACTTCAAAATACCGTGAATAATTATTTATTACGAATTATTCCGATTTTTAGAATGAATTTTAAGAATACTTTACCCATCAACCGTTTAAAATGAACAACACGTCAAAGAGGAACGCGCACTGATGTAAATAGACCGTTCATGAGCCGAGCACATGGCGGAATGAGGAGACACCCTGAAGTGCACATTCATTCTTTGACAGCAGAGGGCACTGACGGAACAGCAGAAATGCAGCCGTTTCCCCAGTAATCACATAACCTAATACATAATACTTAAAGACTTAAGGCTATTCATTTTCAAACTTGCATTTTATATTTTAATCTGGACTAAATTACATGCCCTAGATATTGTTTGAATATGTTCTGACTGTTGTTCAATCACACACTTTACAAGGCTCCATTATTTAACATTAGTTCCTTCATTAACAAACTGACAATGAAAAATACTTCTAAAGCATGTATTAATCTTAGTTAAATGTACATTTCAGCATACCTATTGTTCTTTATAATTCTTTTGCACTTTAATCTGTTTTAAATATTTGTTTACTTTCTACATTTTTGTGAATTGCTTTATTGTATTTAAATGTTTGGTTCTTTTGTTATAAGAAAGGGATTTAACCTGTTGTAGTATGACACCACTTTTTTTGCAACTTATTTCAATATCGTGATAATACCGCAAACCGTGATTAAAGCTTCAGCAATTAATCGCAACATGAAAATTTGATACCGGCACATGCCTATATATATATATATATAAAATATATATATATAAACATTGTATATACTTCAGTGTCACATGATCCTTCCGAAATCATATAATGATAATAAATTAATAATAAAGTAATAGAAAAAAATGTTAGAATAATTTCTGAAGAATCATAGATATAATATATTAAAACTTTTTTATTATTATTATATATACTTCAATGTCACATGATCCTTCAAAAATCATATATAATAATAATAATAATAAATTAATAATAAATAAATTGAAAAAAATATTATTAGAATAATTTCTGAAGAATCATATATATATATATATATATATATATATATATATATATATATATATATATATATATATATATATATATAATATGTATATATATATATATATAATAAAACCTTTTTATTTTTATATGCATTTTATTAATATTATTAATATTTTATTTTAATGTCATAAAGTCATAAACATTCCTTTTCTTTCACAGCTTTAAAGTAGTTTTTTTGGGGGATTTCGCTGTGGTCTCAGACTTTCACCCCACTGTATATGATCCAGGTATGATTTATAATGATTAGTAGAGAAATAGTAAGAGGGCATCGGGTTGTGTGTTGTTTTGTTGTTGTTGGGTTTTTTTCCCCTCCAGTTGCAGATAATATCCATCTCTGAGCAGAAGGCTTTGGCCCTTGATTCGATTTGGAGGGATGACCTTGTCCAGAAAGGTCCAAAAATGTCCCCTGGAGTTAATGAAGTGATCTTACCTATAGTGTGCCCTGGGGTGGAAAGAGATGTCCCATCTGGCGAGGGGTGAAACGGTTGCTGAACCTTGGTCCGGATGATCCTGCACAGTAAATACAGTACAATTACTCACATGGAACTCCACAGCCAATGCAGTGTGTGTCTGTCTGTCTCTCTCTGATAATCTCAGATTTACTTTATATATCTCGGAGCAGGGGATCTGACAGAACAGATAACTGCAGACGTTCAGATCCTGTTTACAGAAGCACACTCGCTGTACCTTTAAGCCGAGGAGCTCCCAGAGCTCTTTTGCCTTGAGTGATCTCGCAAACAAAGCATGAAATCACGACAATTCACCTCGATAATCGTCCTCACGCCGCTCTGTGTGTGTGTGTGTTCGGGTCCTGAGGCTCGGTTCTAGTGTGGATGAGGTTCTATTGATCGAGACTCCGGGATAAAAAGTTCGGAATTAGCCACACGGGTGCCGGGATGCAAATGGAAAGCTATAAATTATATGTGACAGGAAAGCAATAGTTGCTCAGTGCGGTGTACAAGCTTACGCCAGCATTTGATTCTGTTAATCTGAACGGCACTTTGGGAAAAGGGCCCGCTGTCGTGCTCATTTGTAAACTTTAGATCTATTCATCACCGATGGCACTGCTTCTGTTTCGGCAGACATACTGTACGCAAACAAATGCATCACGCCGCATGCGAAAACCACGCCGTATTTTTCATTTCATGCCCCATGAAGATTATTGATTGTAAAAATATTTAGAATATACATCGCGAGCGCGGACGCCATTCAAAGAGCATATATATTTCCATTAAAACCAGCGCGCTGCTAATATTGATATCTGCTGAAATAAACATCAGCTTTAGGGACGTGTCCTCGGGGCTTTGGAATAGAGAGCGGGAGAGAAAGGAAGTGACAACATATCGATATTATATTTCATTTCTCTCCTTAAAACCATAGTTTGACGACCCCCGCCGCATGGCCTGGGGAGAATAAATCTGCAGATTTGATCCAGAATCTATGTTTCTGTTATTGAATAAGTCGTTTGGAAGAGGGAATTAATGCCCGGGTTGTGTGTGAAAATCCTCTTAAGAAATATTAAAAATGCTTTACATGTCAATCAATAATATTGAGTGGTTTCCGTGCTGTCACTTGTTGGCTGGAGAGACACTTTAGTGCAACAGGAACTCGGTAACACTTAATAATGTATGTTAAAGAAACGTCCTCTCGCTGTCAACAGACCCGGGCTCGGTTTGCACACACCGCTTTATTCTTTCATGCGACATTTTGCTTTAATAAATAAACAAACACAAGAGGTCACGGGTCAAACTCATTCTCTTTCTTTGCGAGTTGCGAGCTTTAAGAACTGACTTTGATCCCAATTCCCAAATGCTCGGATCCAGACAGTATCGACACATACTGTTAAATAAAAACGCACCGTGAATTGTGTCTCATCAAAGTTCCTAATAGGGCTCGCATTCATATTTTAATTCTCCTCATAAACAAAGACCTGCTTCCTGTTTCAAAACACCCAGACTGAATTCAATTAGATATTAGAGACGTTTAAGGGCTTGGGTAATTACATTAACGCACATTTTGCATTTATCTCGCAAGTTCATGTCAAAAGACATTCAAATGGCCCTTTTTAGGTGACCACGAGGCATGAAATGAATTTTTTTCTAGCCTTCTCTCGTCTGTTGTGTGAGGCGCTCTATTCTTCGCCATCGACTCATTAAAATGTAATGCAGAGTCTGGTTTTATGGAAGAGTGAATCTTAACCAAAGTTCAGCGCCTCACTGCTTCTTTTTACCGGTTTGATTTTCCACACAGGTCTGACATAGCACCCTAAAACGCCAATTTAAGGATGTAAATAGGATCATATTGGATTATGGATTATGCAAACTGCAGATTTCCCATATTGTAGCCTATAAGGTGGATGATATCGATCATCATTCCAGTTGGAAAAACAACTGAGTTCTTTTCACTCATATTAAAAGTGTATTCATTAAGAATTGATTTGCTAGACTATTAATTATGTAAATACAAATAAGCATGATCTGACATCCTTCGGCCCATATATCTAGGTTATTTCCAAATGAAGTCTTCTTCTTTGGAAAATAGAAGGGACCGATAAATAGCGGCATGAACTCTGATCGAGCAGCTCTGTGTCTCTTTTACCAGGTCTGATCACCCGTTCATTGATCGGTTTCCACTCGGTCAGATGAGATTTGAGAGCTTCAGTCTGTCATTGTTGAGGTAGTTTGGAGCAGAGGGTTAAATTACATCCATAAGACCACCGGCAAAGACTGACCAAACCTCTATACTGCCACAACAGACAGCCTGATATTAACCAAAACTACTGGAACATGTTCATTTCAAAATTAGCCTACTTCACTCTAAAAAAAAAAACTGTTGGGTTGTTTCAACCCATGTTTGGGTCAAATATTTGAATGTCCAAACGTGGTTTGAAACAATCCAGCCTTTTTTTGAGTATTGAAAGCAGAACATTTAGTTAAACATTGTGGTCATAATTTTCATATTTTTTTTCCCTCAATGAATGGTGATCAGACTGGGTATAAAAGAAAAAAAAATGCTGATGGAATAAAGTTTGTACTGTTACGTTTTTCTTTTTTGCCCCACACTCTAATAAAATGCTGTTTCTCAACCCATGTTTGGGTCAAATATCGACATATAAAACCGTTGGTTTAAATTTTTAGAATAAAATTTTAAACCCGAGGTTTTGTTTTGTCCATATTTGACCCACACGAATAAACAACAAACCCAACCGTTAGCTTAAAATGGTAATGGTTGGTTTAAACGTTTAAATGAAACGTTTAAACCCAACGGGTTTTTTTTTTTTTTTTTTTGCATAGTTGAACCCAAACAAATAAACATTATGGACGAATCCAACCGTTGGTTTACATTTTAAACCGTTGGTTTACATTTTTTAATTCAAATTTCAAACCCAACGGTTGGTTTTTGTCCCAAACAAATAGGCCTAAACATTTCGGACGAATCCAACCGTTGGTTTACATTTTTTAATTAAAAATGTAAACCCAACGGTTGATTTTGCCCATATTTGACCCAAACAAGGAATTGAACAACCCAGCCTTTTTAGAGTGTCTACGTCGGGGTGTTAAATGTTAAATTAATTCGTTTTTCATTTAAATATTGGTACGTTTCAAACGTCTGCGGTTTATTTGCCATTTAAAGGTTTAAACCCACGATCACGAGTCAGTCAAGGTGCGCTAAACAAACGCTCGCGATGTCGCGTTCACCTGGTAACCATAGCAACCGCTCGAGCACTTGTGACAGAACACATGCCTATCGTAAAATCATTTTAGTGCAGATTTACACAACAAAAGAATATGACAAGAATCTTTTGTTTTGTTAAAAGACGCCAAATGACCGGCCCTCACTGAATACTTGAGCGGCCTGTCGGTTGTTCTGACCTGTTTATGGAGGAGACGCTCGGGACGGTGTCGTTATCACAGATGCCCTCCGCCAGCAGCCTGTCCCGGATCTCCCAGGCGAACATGGTGGGGTTCTGTCTTTTATAGTCCGCTATTTTATCCACCACCTTCGGCGTGGCCACTTTGGGCTTGGATCCTCCGATGACTCCGGGCTTTATGCTGCCAGTCTCGTAATATCTGCAGAAACCAGTGTAAATCTGACTCTCATAACCTGACCAAACCTAATGACAATAAACAACAGATGCGAGCTAACAAAGCCATGAAAATGTTTTATCTAAGCTGCTTAACACGGCCCGTAGCGGTACTAGTAGGAAATTATCATATGATTAGAATACTAATTTCAAATTTTGCGCAGCAGGACATTAAGCAGCCCATCTGTTTTACTTACTCACTTATTAATCTCATATAAAAAATGCTTGAAACGAATATTACTTGCCTAAAAATGTCTGACATTTCGATTCATTATTAAATCCATGATTGAATAAAATTGACAAGCGATGGCTGAACAAACTCATTAGCATTTATACTTCTGGTTTTGACCTTGTTGAAATAGCCAAACAAATTCATTTTAATAATTAATTGGACCATTTTAAAGCATTCGGAGAACTTTTCCAGCAGGTGCACAATTCTGATTCGGACTAAAAGCAAACGAATGGGTCTTTTTATAAGAGAACAACAATGTTTGTGTGGACATAATAATCGCACATCTCATGAAAGCTTTTTGTTTATCTCAAATTGAGGTATAATAACCGGGGGGGAAATGCACACTTTCGTGATTCTCAATTCTGTGCTGTCAAAAAAATGTTGAATTCCCTTACCTTGATGACATCGCGTGCGTCTTGTTCTCAGTCTAACACTATTGCTGCAGTTTGCTAGTTCTTTCTTGTGCACCCAGTGTTTTATGAGCTCGTTTAAATTGAGAGATAGGAATATTTTAAAATTGGATTGTAATTAACTGACGGTTAAAAACTAGAGGTGACGAGTCAGTCACAGCACGAGCTCACCCGATGCGTGGTTCTTTAATGGCTCGTGTTTGACTGCGTAAATCTGCCGTTGAGGGTCTCACCTGCCCAGGATCTTGCTGACGCAGCCGTGACTGACCCTCAGCTGTCTCGAGATGTCACAGGGTCTGACCCCTTGATGCGCGAGCTCCACGATTCTCTGGCGCACGACGTCAGGTAAAGGCCTTCCGTTGACGAACACCCCGCCCAGCTGGTTCACTCCCCCGTGCCCTATACCGGAGACAACAGCAACAAGCACCCAAAACATAACATTACATACAGGCCGTCGGTGACGCGCGTCAGAAGTCCGTCACATTCATCCAATTAACAAGCGCCGCGTTCTAGAAGGCCACGCGCGAGTTATAAACCAGCATAAAGGTTAATTGCAATCAAACGCAGTTTGTGATAATGAATTCCTGTCTCTATTAGAGCCAACCAATAGAAAATAATTCTGCAAAAACAACCTGCGTTATTTTTACAGCGAAAACATGCACTAAAGTATTTTCAAATATACTATTATTTAAAAAAAATAAATATAGGCTACTATATATATTTTTTACCGTGTCTAAATCCACTGTAAGCGTTTCTCATATATGAAGATAAAAATTAATTTATTTTTTGTTGATGTATATTAATCTCCTATGTTCTTGTTGAAACAATACTGGGGTTTGTTACTCGATGAGCGATTAAATTACACGAGCATTTATTGAATTATTAAACAGTTTGGTTTGATCGAATTACATATTGTTGTTTTCAACAAAAAAAAAACATTCTAATGAAATAAAAGAAACGTGCATTTAAAAAAATATAAATAATCAATACTATTTTCTACTGTAGGCTACAGCGAAATTGAATTATTATAATATTCTCGCAATTTTTTTTTTGCATTCGTTTATTTTTGTAAATAATAACCATACACATAGTGATATTTTATTTTATTTTCCATCACACACAGGCACACTTATTTTAATTATTAACCGAGTTATGTTTCTGTTTTATATTTGGAGCCTAATCATTTATTTAATATTTTGGCTTGCATTCATTTTCTTTCTAAATAATAATCATATATAGCTAGTGATATGCACATGTATTTTTCTCAACATTTATGCAGATTATTAACCGAGTTATTTATTGTTTCTGTTTATTATCTTATTTCTCCTGAAATGCAATACAAGAAGAGTGCTATTTTGGAGCCTATAATTTCTTATATATTTTGGCTTTTTTCTAAAAAAAAAAAAAGAAAAAGAAAAATCTTTGTAATAATAGGCTAGTGATAAGCACATTTAATTTTCTCATCACATTTATTTTGATAATTAACCGAGTTCTTTATTGTATTTTATATACGAATCTAACGTTTCTCCTGAAGTGCAATATAAGAAGAGTGTTTTTTTTTATTTTTATCCAGGAACCTAATCATTTGTTATTCCAGTGCGGATCTTAAGTGTGAGATGTGAACGCGTTATTCTCCAGATGAACTCCAGTGTAACTCACGGTGCATGGCGGAGAAGGGGTCTGCCTTACAGTGAATATCCATCGGATAACCGAGAAAGGACAGATAATCAACTGAAGTCGCCGTCTCGTCTTTCTTACACGGGGAGCAACTGAAAGAAACGAAGATGGAACGCGAATCCAGCCGAGGAGAGGGGAACTTCGGAAAGTTGCAAATGGACGCAGGATTTGTCAGGTGTCAGACATGACCGTGCGTTCTAGGTCAGAACAAAGTGCTCTCAAAGCCAGGAACGTTTAAATGTTTTCAGCGTGCATGCTTTCCCCAGAACTCATTTCCCAGCGTTCGTCCCATCCATCCGCGTGTTATAGCTCTTATATCCCGGTGGTCTCGGTTAGCAGGTGCTGTGTGTCGGCTCTGCGCGTGGATGACAGACAGCAGAACCATCGGAGACTGCGGGTTTCCTGTGGCCACCTTTCCCTCAATAACAACGCGATGCGTTAGCGTGCGCGCACGGCCCGGGACTGAAGGACTTGGGTCGCTTGTGTTGGTTTGTAACAGCTCCAGCCCCCTCCTTTACGCGGAGCCCTTTCGCCACTGTGGGTGAGTGTATCAGACAAAGGCAGTAGATTCCAGCACTTTGTGATTCGCTCAGATGAAGCTCCATCCGCCTGTCACTCCAAAAGGGGAGGGAGAAACTCTGCCTCCGACTGAATGAGAGTTTAGAGCAAATTGAGCGAGGATGAGAGCAAATCGTTTGCTTTTCTTTGTGATAATAGTTGGAGACCTACGAAGCGAATGCTATCGGTGAATTATATCAATAACGAGGTTGGTATGGGAACAGATAATTACATGCGTAAAATGAGCGTTTGTATTAATGCTCACCTTCAGCCCTTAAACATCTCACAGTAAAAGCTCGAGGAATATAATGGCAAGTGTAGGCCCAAGCATCTTGCTGGAAAATCACAGCTCTCATGTCATTAATGGAGAGGTCGATGGTGTGATTATGGTTTGATTTAAACACCATCTTGTTTTGATTTGCTGCTCGTGTCTCAGCTTTGGATCGGGTCAGAGAGACTGGATCTGACCATAGGTGGCGCTATATCGTCTCCAAACCCACCTGAGACAGCAAAACACGGGTTACGTGTGTGTGTGTGTGTGTGTGCGCGCGTGCGCGTATACTTGGATGTTTAAGTCATTTGAATTACATTCATTAATTTTTACAGTTTCATGATTTATCACAACTTTTTTTTCTTTTGTCAAATCAACTTAAAAAATTCATGTTTCAGATGATAATATTTTGAGTTTCTTTTGATTAAACCAATCTTCTTCATTGTAATTATTCAATTTTATACTTTCAATGAACTCAAAATTAAGGTTTCTTTTTTTCCAATGTACAACACACACACACACACACAGTTACAGTTTTAAATTTATATATGCGATTAATATATATAAAATTTGTAACCCAAAAATGCTGGGTTAAAAACAACCCAAGTTGGGTTGAAAATGAACTAACCCAGCAATCGGGTGGTTTTAACCCAGCGGTTGGGTAAAATTTTTGCTTAAAACAACCCAATCGCTGGGCTAAAACAACCCAATTGCTGGGTAAGTCCATTTTCAACCCAACTTGCCTTGTTTTTAACCCAGCATTTTTTAGTGTGTGTGTGTGTGTGTGTGTGTGTGTGTGTGTGTGTGTGTGTGTGTGTGTGTGTGTGTGTGTGTGTGTGTGTGTGTGTGTGTGTGTACACTGGAAAAAAAGAAACCTTAATTTTGAGTTAATATAAAGTATAAAATTGAGTTAATACAACGAAGATTGGTTTAATCAACAGAAACTCAAAATATTATCATCTGAAACATTAATTATTTAAGTTGATTTGACAAAAGAAAAAAAAGTTTTTATAAATCATGAAACTGTAACTTTGCATCATATGTATATATATATATATATATATATATATATATATATATATATATATATATATATATATATATATATATATATATATATATATATACATACATATGATGCAAAGTTACAGTTTCTTTAGTTACATTACTTTTGTAATGTGTGATATATATATAT
The DNA here is from genome assembly GCF_949357685.1 of Gobio gobio. Taxonomy (NCBI): domain Eukaryota; kingdom Metazoa; phylum Chordata; class Actinopteri; order Cypriniformes; family Gobionidae; genus Gobio; species Gobio gobio. Next base: position 5,687,962 of record NC_137113.1, on the reverse strand, counting down.
ATATATTTTTTATTTTTATTTTTATTTTTTATTGCAGACGGCTGTGTTGATGTTCATCAGTCTAAATTTAGAGTCTCTTCTAAATCTAAGTATTTAGTTACAGACTTCATTCAGACTTTAGTTTTTCAGTTTTTTATTTGCAATCTATTTTTTTCTCATGGAAATATTATTATAATGATTCTACTGCAATTACATGTCCTTTAAGAAATGCACATGTGTGCAGATTTTTATCATATTAAGATCATAATATCTTTTTGGCCACAGATACACCTGGACCGAAAAAATTAATGGAAAGTAAAAGAATCATTAGTTGCTGCAATTCATAGGAGAGCGGTTTATTTGTGATCTGCAATACATTTTATTTATGAGTGCTAATATAATGAACTAATTTTGCAGATGTTTTGGTGTCATTCTTCAATAAATACAAATAATTACAAATTTAATAAAAATGTAATTTCAATATAAGGAAGGGTTAAGCTGAAATGTATCGGAAAATATCATTTTATTTAAAATATTAATGCACACAAAATGACCTCATACAATATTTAGCAATATGACAGTTTTGTTTTAATACATTTTATGCTTACTTTTTAATAAACGATGCATGTGTAGAGACTGGAGAACGCGTCAGTGAAGTGGAAGTGTTGTGGACGGAACTCGGAGGGGCAGGTCGGCTATAGTCCGCCTCCTAGTTAGGTTAGAGGATGATTTTTCTTTCTCCTGGTGTTTTTGGAGGAGCTTCTGGTACAATATGTAGCACTGCGGGCTCTAATTTCACCCTCCGTTGCACATCTTCCCCAAAGCTAGGGCTTTTTCTCCGAGAGACCCCCTCCCAGCCTTCCCCTGCCCCCGTGCTCTCTGCGCTTTTTTTTTGCTTTTTTTTTTGTTTTTGTTTTTTTTGTAGACTTCTAAAATTAAGTGTTAGTGTTTTTGTCACCCTTGGAGAAATTTCACACTGAATTTGAGCAGACGTTGTAAATCATAGCAGGCGTTATGTATTTGAGTCCGTCAGGGGTTTTAGAGACAAACAAATGTATGTTCATGTTACAAGCATTCAAACAGCCATCATTAATAAATCTATTACAAATGAACTCAAAATAAAGCAAGTAAGCCTATTTGACATTGTAATATCACTCATTTATGAAATCTCTGATAATCCCACCTTAAAAGTTTACGCGCGATGCGAAGTAAAATGTAAAAAATAAAAAATAAAACATATTTGGTCTTGATTTCATTAGGGCCTCGCGAGCTGACAGTGAGTAATCCATCTTCTCTCCGGCGCTGTTCGGAACACAAACCCAACGGAACCACACACACACACACACACGCGCGCGCGCGCATTCACGGGCGCGCACGCATCCCGAAGATGAATCTCTCCGTTCCGGCTCTCCTCTGTTCCCCCGCGTCGTTCTGTGAGCATTGAGGAAGCGCGTTTTGCCAGAGGTGAAGATGTTTCCTCCTTCTCTCAGCCTCCCGTTCTCATGGTAACGTCACTGATCGATCAGAGCGCGAGCACTTCATTACGGAGCATCAGAAGTGAGTCCGACTCCAAACCACCGACGCGCCTGAAGCTCTGTTGAGCAATAGACATATTAATGCATGCCATCTTATGTCTTTGATGGCGAACAGTTACTATTCGTTCATCCTGTTTTGTCGTTTTAAGTTCACGACGTGACTCTGTTCGCTATGCCATAACCGTATACCAAAAATAATAATTAAAATATTATATCTGAGTTGTATTCCTTTTGTAATGTGTGATAATTCGTTAATTTACTATTTATTTTATTAATGCTTGTCTTTTATAAAATATCCCAGTGACGGTTTATTTGGCACAGGAACACTTTGTTGGGGCTAAACAAAGACCCTTTTAAACTTGTAAGTGCATATATCTTTTAACGAACGAAAACCAGCATTTCTATACAATAAAACGCTTGGCACAAAAACATAGCCCATAATAAAACCCATAAGCTCAGAGAGGAAAGTGTCGAATGAAGGGATTTGGCCCTTGATCTTGTGTTGTGAGGGGACAGATGGAGGCTTCACGCGAGAGATTGATTCTGCGCGCGCTTTTAATTTCGACATAATTAATTAGATCATTACAACAGTTTTCCATTGATCGTGCCATTTAGGCCCAAAATTAAAAGGTGAATCGGTTAGCTGTTAGATATATGTTGTCTATTAAAAAAGGCATATTAGTAAGCAAATGGAAGCACGCGCACACACACACACACCATGCGCACGCGATGCGTTTGTAGACCCAAAGCAGAGCTATGCATATAGCAGAACATATTAATGTGTCAAATAATGCCACACTTCGTTTATTCATTAATTCCCTAAATTGTGAAAATGTAATTCAGCGGAATTTGCAAACTTGCAACTTTGTAAAGGAATAAGGAAATGTACATACAAGTATGTGAAAATGTAAATAAATAAATAATAATAATACTTATTATTATTATTAAGCTGGTCAATAAAAAGTTAATCTCGTTGCAACACTTTATAATGAAATAAGTGTATTACTCCATCCATATACATAGGCCTATACATATATATATAATGGCCTGTTTTTTTTTTAATGAATGCAAAAAGATACAGTGATGACATGTTTATAATACACAAGTTTGTAATACAGTACACAAAATGTATAATGGCCTGGTGTAATCAGTGTTTTTGGCGCGAGGCGCGTCTGTGTTCCGCGTGCGTCGCCTTCCATTCACAGGCTATTGAGAGTTACTGCCTCCCATCAAAAGCATCAAAAATTACGCCGCGAAATGAAAGTTCAATATTTAACTTTACTACTGTTCAGCCCGCGTTTTAGATCATAAACCTGATTTCGCAGAAATATGCCTTTTAGAGCCCAGTCGTAAAACGCAAAACGCTGAAAATATAAATTAGGAAACGAAATGAGAAAATCTTCACACATGAAACAACAGCAGGGTGACGATTTCTGTCTCTGGCCCTCCTTCTCGCTCTCTTTTTATGTATTTAACACTCCAAATCAAAGTAGCCTACATAAAACCTGGTCAAATTATTCTATGAATATATAATATAATATAAATCTATGCATGTGCTTATTTTCTTATTTTGTCACATGTTGGGCATAGGTAGATTAACTTTTTTTTTAAATAATAATAATAATAATAATAATAAGGAAAGAAGTGTATCTAGTGTGGTTGAAGTGTCCCACAGGTTAATAATCAGGTTAATCTGTCTGATTTTAGACACACAAGGGAGGCGCAATCCAGCACACGAGAGTCAGCGGTTCATACAATATGCAGATTTAGAAAGAATTCCTAAATGTGCCCTGAAGTGTTTAAATATAAATAGTGTTGGGGTTATGCCTGGGTGTTTCATTGCTGCTGTCAAGGGAAAATGGAAAATTATAAGTCCTTAAACCGTTCACGCTTTACTGGTCAAATTTGTCTCTCATCTCAACTAAAAAAGCCTTCGTGTAAAATGAGCAGATCTATTCTTTGCGCGTCTCTGTTTTAGTCACTGGCTAATGATCTCAAGTTTGAAGATGGACAGAGCAGTTTTCCCAGTGCATGCCCTAAAGCAGGTCCATAGTGACTGTGTGTGTGTGTGTGTGTGTCACACAGCTGCGTTGTTCTGAAGCGACAAAAAACAGCTTTTTTGCACCCCGGTGCAATATGGGAACCAGCCCGTCTGTCCAAGGCGGCCCTTGGGCATAATCTCTCATCCCTGCGGCCCGTGGCATCAGACGCGGTCTCTTCTAGAGCTAGTTATGCTAATACTCTCATCATTTATCCGGACACACACATTCCACTGTTGTGCGAATCATTTGCAGTTCATTCTTTGAAAGGGGGATGTGGAAGAGTGTCCTCCACCCCTAACTGAGAGATTAGGCTTTGACAGGTAAATAAATACATTGTTTTTCACTGAGAATTAATAATTGGGCTCATCTTTCTCCCTGTTTCTCATGTAGTTTCTCATACTCCGATCAGGCATAAGATTATGACCACCTTCCAATTGTGTTAGTCCCCCTTTGGCTGCCTAAAACAGCCCTGACGGCAGTTCTGATGCTCACTTGCCCACTGTTGGCACTTTCGGCGGTGGACAGGGGTGACTGGTCAGCGGCTGTGCCGCCCCATACTCAACAAACTGTGATGCACTGTGTATTCTGACACCTTTCTATCAGAACCAGCATTAACTTCTTGAGCAATTTGAGCTCCAGTAGCTCGTCTGTTTGAGCCTTCACTCCCCATGTGCATCAATGAGCTTTGGCCGTCCATGACCCTGTCGCCGGTTCTCCACTGTTCCTTCCTTGGAGCACTTTTAATAGAGACTGACCACTGCAGACCGGGAACACCCCACAAGAGCTGCAGTTTTTGGAGATGCTCTGACCCAGTCGTCTAGCCATCACAATTTGGCCCTTGTCAAACTCACTCAAAAATGTTCGCTTGCTGCCTAATATACCCCACCCACTAACAGGTGCCGCGATGAAGAGATCATCTGTGTTATTCACCTGTGTCATTCATAATGTTATGCCTGATCGGTGTATATTTGCACACAACATATGCTCTGCATATAAGCAAGAAAAACATTTTTTTAGTATGCAATATAATAAAAAAATAATAATGTTCTGCATGTCAAAGCATTACCCTCAATGTTGACTTTTGCTTTTTTAGACTTCTCCAATTTAGTCTCCTCTAGTGTTTCAGAAGAGATCTCCACAATATGCTCAAGATTTGAAATTCATCGTTTTATAGCATTTTATACATTTAATACACATGTACACAATTGTCTCGTTTGTGTCTCTTTTCATTTCTGCTTTTGAAAGGAGTCTCTTCTGCTCACAGAGGCTGCATTTCTTTGATCAGAATACAGTAAAAACAGTAGTATTATGAAATATTACAATAGTCTTCTATTTAAATGCAATGTATTCCTGTGATCAAAGCTGAATTTTAAGCATCATTACTCCAGTCTTCAGTGTCACGTGATCCTTCAGAAATCATTCTAATATGATTCGACTATTTTATGAATAAACATTTTGACTTAAAAGATTCACTTAACTCGTCATATATTACAACATAAGAATTTGGCTTAAAGGGTTCTTAGAAGGCAGCTTAATTTGCTGCCTACCTTTTGAAATACACTCTAAAAAATGCTGGGTTTAAAACAACCCAAGTTGGGTTGAAAATGGACTAATCCAGCAATTGGGTTGTTTTAACCCAGCATTTGGGTTAAATGTTTGCTTAAAACAACCCAATCGCTGGGTTAGTCCATTTTCAACCAAACTTGGGTATTTTTAACCCAGCATTTTTTAGAGTGTAGCCTTAATGCCAGGAGTGTGCATGACATATACTACCTTAAAATCCTGCCTACATAGACAGCTCACTAGGGTTTGAAACAGAGCCACACTGTCTCCTCGCACTGATGTCAGTGTTTAAATTGAACCTCATTTCGCAATACTTTCACAAAAAGCATCATGAAATAGAAGTTGCGATAGTCTTTTATTCCCTATCGTGACGTATATCCGAGTGCAACGCTTCTGGAACAAGAACAAATGTAGGGCGGGGCTTGATTTTGTTCGAGGGGATTTGATTGGATGATTGTGGTTTGCTATTGGTGGATCTCATGTGAGTGACAGGTGGCCCCGCCCTCGTCATCAGAGAAGAGATGTCACTGCAAGAGGGAGGGGAATGTATTTTGATGAAAAAATCAGGGTTAAAAATAACCCAAGTTTGGTTGAAAATGGACTAACCCAGCAGTTGGGTTAAATGTTTGATTAAAACAACCCAATTGCTGGGTTAGTCCATTTTCAACCCAACTTGGGTTATTTTTAACACAGCATTTTTTTGAGCGCACATGAATAATACAATTATGATGTGCATGGGTAAATCATCTAAAGAAAATACTGCAATATTCTATAACCTACACTCTAAAAAATGCTGTGTTAAAAACAACCCAAGTTGAGTTGAAAATGGACTAACCCAGCGATTGGGTTGTTTTAAGCAAACATTTAACCCAACCGCTGGGTTAAAACGACCCATTCACTGGGTTAAAACAACACAATTGCTGGGTTAGTCCATTTTCAATCCAACTTGGGTTGTTTTTAACACAGCATTTTTTAGGTTATAGAATATTGCAGTATTTTCTATAGATGATTTACCCATGCACATCATAATTTTATTATTCATGTGCACTCTAAAAAATGCTGGGTTAAAAACAACCCAAATTGGGTTGAAAGTGGACTTACCCAGCAATTGGGTTGTTTTAAGCAAGCATTTAACTCAACCGCTGGGTTAAAACAACCCAATTGCTGGGTTAAAGCAACCCAATCGCTGGGTTAAAACAATCAAATTGCTGGTTTAAAACAACCCAATCGCTGGGTTAAAACAACCCAATTGCTGGGTTAGTTCATTTTCAATCCAACTTGGGTTATTTTTAACACAACATTTTTTAGAGTGCACATGAATAATACAATTATGATGTGCATGGGTATATCATCTGAAAATACTGCAATATTCTATAACCTACACTCTAAGAAATTCTGGGTTAAAAACAACCCAAGTTGGGTTGAATATGGACTTTTAACCCAACGATTGGGTTGTTTTAAGCAAGCATTTAACCCAACCGCTGGGTTAAAACAACCCAATTGCTGGGTTAGTCCATTTTCAACCCAACTTGGGTTGTTTTTAACCCAGCATTTTTTAGAGTGTAAGTTAAGAGATAGCAATATTCCGAGATCACAGAGTTAAACCGCCAAGATCAATTCGTTACCCATAAGTCTGTAGTGTGAATCTAACCTGTGAACCCCAGAGCGGGCGGCCCAATATGGCTGCCACGGGGCGGCACTCCGCGGCGCAATCAGTCCATCACGAGTAATTAACTGCCCCCTCCATCGGCGTGACGCAACGGGCTCGCCGCTCTCATCCATCCTGTGACACGGAGGCCGTCGGAGGAAACGAGCTCTCGTTTATCATTCCTCCCTCACTCCCAAACAAACAAACAAACAAATAAACACATAAACAGCCCATTACGGCGAGTCTCAGGCCTCAGCGGGCTCACGTACACTGCTTTTCTTCTCTCCAAACGTGTCTCTTTTCTAAAGAAATGCAGGTATTGTGGTGAATCTGTTCAGCGCTGTATATGGCTCAGTGCGCAGTCTGACAGGCATCTCAGCACAGCTGTATTCTGCTCCTGTTGCCGTGTCTTGGTGTGTGTGTGTG
>NC_137113.1:5595769-5678269 GCF_949357685.1 Gobio gobio | reverse complement strand
TCTACTAACCCTAACAACTAACACTTAACCTTACAGTATTAATACTCTAATGAGGGTTAACACAGTTGTAAAGTTACTTATGTCTATAGTGAACCATCAAAATAAAGTGTAACCCTTCCTTGTATTAAATGATTTATGTATGCACAGAGCATCACTGTTAGATGTGTTTCTGGAACATCTTTTGCAAACCTAACCTCAGCCATAATTAAAAGATAATAAAAGAACAATGGTGTAGAAGTACCTAAGCCTTGTAAAGCTAAACTTGACATTAACTGCAAACCTATCCCTCATGTGATTGGTTGACTGAAATGATGGATCAATAAGGAAATCCCATTCCCCGTTCCACTCATCCCATTTGTTTTTATCATGACAGACACGTTCCATTGACTTCTATTGTTTTTACACTATGATATTTTCTTCCCCCTGTCACAACAGCTAAAATCATTGCGTTACTTACTCATTTTACATGTTGTATATAAATCCATAAGTTGAAACGAAACTTGAGTAATTAGGATTTTCCCTCCGTCAGTTTTTCACCTAAACATGTTTACTCTGTGTCAGTTTACTCATGTCAGGGCTGAAGGGTAAATTAATTATGGAGTTGTTGACTAAAAGAGCATTTACTTGAAATTACATAAAAATGCTAATTAGCCCGGGGTTATGAACTCCCATTTAACCTTGTGAATGTGTGTGTCTGCACGGCAGCCGAGAGCTCTGGGTCGCCTGGAATCGTCACCTAATGGCTTTTGCGGGACACACACTCACTGCGTCTGTGCTTCTTTTGTCTTCATTCAGATTGAAATGGACCGCTTGCAGCTCACGTGTATCCATCTCACAGAACCCCCAGCTGTTCTGGTGTCTGCGGCCCAGCTTCCACGGGCCGCTTTACAAATTGTCTGTGAATAGTGTGAATAAGCCCCCCCACACCACGCCATTATCGCCGTGTCCTGACAAATGGTCCATGTTGCTCTGAGCGTGCACGTGTGTTTGCTGATTCCATCGGCTGTTCAGTTGATATCAACACTAAAATATCAAAATATCACAGCCTGACTCGAGGAAGCAATCTTTGCAATATTCTTGACAGTTTATGGTGACCAAACGGCATGAAAGCACTATCCCAACTAAGAAATGCATGTTCTAAGAATGTGGGAGCAGTGATTTACAATGTTTCTAAAATGGGACGTTATTTAAAATGTTATAATAATGTTAGTAAAACATTCTCCTGACCTTATTTTTACTCACAATATAACATTCTTTGAACGTTTATTTGTAATATTCCAAGAACGTTGACATTAAGCATACATCAATATTAATAACATTATAAGGACGTTCCGAAAATGTTGTTCTATGGGCATTTTCTGTCAACATTATTTGAAAATTTATTAAGTAAAAATAACATAAGGATGTTCCGAAAATGTTGTCCTCAGAACGTTCTCTCAACGTTATAAGAACGTTCATGTAAAACATCATAAAGACATTCCAAGAAGTTTTCTCCCAACATCCCGAGAACGCATATTAAATATTAAAAATGTTATAAGAGAATGTTATGCTATATTATAAAGCACAATCTGAAATAGTTTCAACCCAAATTTGGGTCAAATATGGACAAACCCAGCCATTGGGTTACATTTTTTAATTAAAATTTTATCCCAACGGTTGGGTTTATCCATATTCGACCCAAAATGTAATTAACAATTTAGCCCAATGGTTAGGTTTGTCCATATTTGACCCAACATTTTATTTAAAATTTTGCCCAATGGTTGGTTTTGTCCATATTTTACCCAAAAATATAATAAAAAATGTAGCCCAACGGTTGGGTTTGTCCATATTTGGCCCAAAATTCAATTAACAATTTAGCCCAGTTGGGTTTGTCAATATTTGACCCAAAGTTGTATTAAAAATGTAGCCCAACGGTTGGGTCTGTCCATATTTGACCCAAAGTTCATTCAACAATTTAGCCCGGTTGGGTTTGTCCATATTTGACCCAAAATTTTATTAAAAATTTAGCCCAACAGCTGGGTTTGTCCATATTTGACCCAAAATGTAATTAACAATTTAGCCCAACAGTTGGGTTTGTCCATATTTGACCCAAAACTGAATAGAAAATTTAGCCCAATGGTTGGGTTTATCCATATTTGACCCGACATTTAAATACAAATTTTACCCAAACGGTCGAGTTTGTCGATGTTTGACCCAAAATTGAATTAGTAATGTAGCCCAACGGTTGAGTTTGTCCATATTTGACCCACAATTGAATTAAAAATGTAACCCAAACGGTTGGGTTTGTCCACATTTGATCCAAAATTAAATTAGAAATTTAACCCAACAGTTGAGTTTGTCCATACAGTATTTGACCTAAAATTGGGTTAAAACAACCCAACATTTTTTAGAGTGTAATAGTTGCTTATTAGCATTCATATTATTGGCTGTTTATTAAGGCCCATATTAATGCTTTATTATGCATTACCATATTCGACATGCCTTAATTTTACCCAAACAACTACCTTACTAATAAGCAGTATGGGAGTCTATTGAGGCAAAAGTCTTAGTTTATAGTGAGAATTGAACCCCATAATCTAAAGTGTGACCCGCATTCCACATATTTAAATGAATGCATCAATGGCCAATGGCTTTTGGAATCAATGACATCAGTGGAACCAATGGCAAATATGCATCAGTGACATCACACCTGGAATTCCCAAATATTTGGGATTGGACTGTTCCTTTGAATGTTCTCAGATGATTATTTCAGAGCTCAGGCCATTGAGTCTGTATTGGATGTTATACTTCACGTGTCCATTATTTCATGTGTCATCAGCCCTCCTGGATTGTGAGAACTGCATCTTTAAAAAAGAAAGAAAAGAAAAAAAGATAGAGTTTGATGGAATGGAAAGGAAACAGATTATAGAAAAACTGCAACTGCGAGGCAAACAAATTGTCCTGCTTCCCTTTGTGAGAGTTTCAGAGGAAATAATTCAGACGGATGGGAAGATGAACGACCCGTCAGCTGAGGTCACATGCTGATTAGCCTTTTTCTCTGCTATTTCACTCTTCGCAAACCATTATCCCTGACACACACTCCTGTTCTATCCATCCATAAAAATGAGGGAGGGCAGAAAGAGAGCAAGAGAGAAAGAAAGTGAGAGATGGATGCATCTGGTGACTTGAAGTAACATCAGATGGTGTGCAGGTCTGCTTTTTTTAAGTATACTAATTGTACAATTAAACAATTCTATGATAATAGATAATTGAAAATCGGATCCCTTAGTAAAGTCAAATCACACCTCTCCTCAACAGCACGCATGATTTAATGCTTCTTTCATTTCACTAACTGTAAGCAATAGTAATGGTGCTGTCGTCCTTCCATCTCATGCTAAATTCCCCGTGTTACGTGAGTTAAGCAATGGCAGGAAAAGAGCACGACACATGCCGTCTGTTATTTTGTTTTCTGACTCATAATATAATATCTGAATGCAGTTCAGTAATGGGAGCTGTAGAAAATGACTCAGGCTCATTATGATCTCCATTTCTCTCCACCTTTGCTCTGATGAATGATCCGGGCCGCTGTTTTCTGTGACCTACCTGTGCTTTCATTCCCCACTGACTGAAACAAGCAGAAGAATCAACCAAAAACTGCACTTTATTTTCATTATTGATAAAGCCAGACTACATCAGATGATTTATCATCCGAGGACTCGTTTGTGTACAATGCAAGACAAGAATACAGAACGTTAATATAGGACACTTAAAGGGTTAGTTCACCCAAAAATGAAAATTCTGTCATTAATTACTCACCCTCATGTCGTTGGACACCCGTAAGTCCTCCGTTCATATTCGGAACACAAATGAAGATATTTTAGTTGAAAGCTGATGGCTGAGAAAGGCTTCACACAGGCCTCCATTGGCATTCAGTACATTGACACTTCCAAGATCCATGAAAGGCACTTAAAACGTCGTTACAAAGTCTATCTCACCACAGTGGCTCTACAATAATCATACAATGCGACGACAATAGTTTTTGTGCGCAAAAAAAAATCAAAATAACACCTTTATCCAACTTGTTCTCGACTTCCGTGTATGCCTCCACGACGCATGCGCGAGAATATGACGCAGATCCGGCGTTCGGACATATGACCCAGAAGCGATTTGTTTACGAGCAGAGGAAGACGCGCGTGTCTAAGCTGTTGGATTCTACATTGATCGTGCTTTAGGTCTCGGCGTAGTGCTCAAAATGGAGCTTAAGTGTGTATTTCATCGATTCCCGAACACCGGCGCTACGTCATATTCTCGCGCATGCGTCGTGGAGGCGCACACGGAAGACAAGAACAAGTTGGATAAAGGTGTTATTTTGATTTTTTTTTGCGCACAAAAACTATTGTCGTCGCATTGTATGATTATTGTAGAGCCACTGTGGTGAGATAGACTTTGTAACGACGTTTTAAGTGCCTTTCATGGATCTTGGAAGTGTCAATGTACTGAATGCCAATGGAGGCCTGTGTGAAGCCTTTCTCAGCCATCAGCTTTCAACTAAAATATCTTCATTTGTGTTCTGAATATGAACGGAGGTCTTACGGGTGTCCAACGACATGAGGGTGAGTAATTAATGACAGAATTTTCATTTTTGGGTGAACTAACCCTTTAATCATATTTATTAGAAAAAGCACACATTATCATTGCAGTCCCTAATTTAACACAAATTAGTAGAGATGGGAGGTAATGAAGTACAAATACTTTGAATACTTCATCTTCTTAAAGGGATAGTTCACCCAAAAATGATTGAATCTTCTTTCAGACAAACACAATCTGAGTTGTATTTAAAAATATCATTGCTCTTCAAAGCTTTATAACGGTAGTGAGTCCAAAAAAGTGCGTCCATCCATTATAAAGGTAATCCATATGTGTAAAAGTAATGCATTTGTGTAAGAAAAATATCCATATTTAAAACTTAAGCCTAACTAGCTTTCGACAGACGACCAACGCAAGTCGACTTACGACACAAGAGTAACTCGTGACGCGATGTACGACGTATAGCATAAGCTTTGATGCCTCTCGTGGTTAAAAAAATCTAACTCAAGCCCCTCTTCTCTTATATCAAAATATAATTTCTCTTTAAAAATGTCTGTTTTAGACTTCTAATTCATGAGTGTTGGGGGTAACGCATTACAAGTAACTTGAGTTACGTAATAATATTACTTTTTCCAAGTAACTAGTAAAGTAACGCATTACTTTTCAAATTTACAACAAAATATCTGAGTTACTTTTTCAAAAAAGTAACAAAAGTTACTTTTTCACATGAATTTGACTGACAGCTCTCCTGCCCCCATGTTGAGAAAAATAAGTGCAGAGGCGTTGTGTGTAAACATGATGGTTATTGTAGTTCTAGACCAAAATTGAGCATTTTTTATCTCACTTGCACAATAAAGATTCTATACTCCTCAAAATGAATCAAATCAGTCAAATGCAAAATCAGAGTACTATGCAAACCTCCAATAATTACATGTTAAATAAAACAACAAATTTTATGCATTTAATCTACGTTTATATTTAATTTACCAATGTCTTGCTGCTGACCTTTGATGATGAAAATTTCTAGATTTTTTGTTTTTATTGGTAAAACTTTTTTCTCCTGCATCCTATTCTACCATTATCCAGAATGGCAGCACAGCAGAGCTGCGGCCTCTACTGTTCATGCGTCAATTTGCATTTTTACCTCAGCCTGGGGCTTATTAATTAAATTTTGGAATGAAGAGGTCTTTACCGTTGCACAAAAATATAACTTTTTTGTTATAAAAACAAAACAAAAACAAAAACAAGGCCAGCCCAGGTGAGAAAAAGTAACGCAAAAGTAACGTAACACATTACTTTTCTTAAAAAGTAACTAAGTTACTTTTCTAAAAAAGTAACTAAGTTACTTTTTAAAGGAGTAACGCAATATCGTAATGCATTACTTTTCAAAGTAACTTTCCCCAACACTGTTCATGACCGGTGTTTTGTTTTACTCTACCCTAAATTCATCATGCGTCGGGGCAAGGGGCTTTCGCCATAAATCGTGCGTACGTTCGTCTGTTGGAAGCTTGTTATTTTAGTGGATATTTATATGGATATTTTTCTTACACAATTACTTTTACGATGGATGCGCATCCTCCATTCACTGCATTAAGCTTGGAAGAGCCAAGATATTTTTTAATATAACTCCAATTGTATTTGTCTGAAAGAAGAAAGTCATATAATACACCTAGGATGGCTTGAGGGTGAGTAAATCATGTGGTCATTTTCGTTTTTGTGTGAACTATCCCTTTAAGTTGATTTTTCTCACTTTATAATTTTTTTTTCTGACAACTTTCACACCTAACAATTTTACAATATCTGTACTTTCTACTTCTTACATTTTCAAACCAGACACGTAACTTTAGTTGCTTTTCATATTTGGTGGCATCTCTAATAAATCATGAATCGGTTAACGTTAACGTCTTGACTGGCAAACGCTCCGTCAAACGGTTTCTTTCGATCAGAGTAAGCAATGCGAGAGACTCGAGAACGGAGTGAAAGCGCCCAGATGGAGCAGAGACACAAAACTACTGATCTGTCCAGGACTTCAAGTGCAGGTCAGTGTCCTCTGTAAATAGGCTATAGTATTTTTTTCTTGTTAAACCGCTAGCAACTGTTAGCAGTAGCGCGCGATCACTCAAAATATGGACATGTTACTATCTATTGGAAAGTTACAGTAGTAATTTAGCAGGCAAATATTCACATGGGTTTATAATAATTTTAGAGGGAGCTAGGGCAGACAAAAACACAATCCTTACGAAAAGTAACAGTGGTTTTACTGTACATAAAGGCTAAAACCTTACTTAACCACGGTAACCACAAATTAACCTTGTTTTTGCTACACTATCCATAGTTTGGACTTTGTAGTAAAACTATGGTTTTACAAATGGTAACATAGCTATAATTTTACAATAATTAAACCATAATTTTGACATACACAATTTAGAAAACATGGTTTTGTTAAATCTAGAGTATTTCAGTCATAAAACTAACACAAGGTTGTAATGTAATACTTTAAATTGAACAAAAATACATTTATACTGTGTAAACAAATTACAATAAGGTGTTTGTTCTGCAAAGTGATCGGTAGGCCTACAAGTAAATTAGCGAAAAAAGTAAACACACACACACACACACACACACACACACACACACACACACACACACACACACACACACACACACACACACACACACACACACACACACACACACACACACACACACACACACACACACACACACACACACAAACCAAGTGAGAGGCAGAGATATATCAGGGAAAATGAAGAGACTGACAATGAAAATGCAAGTTTAAGAGAGAACTTTTAATCATTTTGCATGGCCTCAGCCTACGGATTTAAACCTTTTTATCTGATGGCCATACAAATAAAAGAGTTGTCCGTTGTTTCAGAATTTGTTGTGGGTGTATGGGATGGCCTGGAGTGTGAGATTTCCAGCCTGAAAATTTGTCCCAGTCCGGCCCTGTTCTACATGTTCAGCCTGGATACATTCATCATTCAAATTTGAAATGTAAGTTCTTTTATATTAATGTATTAATATAATGTGATGTCCAGTTACCAGCGTGACACTAAAACAGCTCGTATGTAATGGCTACTTTTACTTTTTGGTACTAGTCCGTACCAAAGTCTAGTCTCTTTTAACACGAGTATTTGTACTTTGTGTACTTTTTCCTTCTCTGCCAGTTACTGCCACATTAGGAAGGAGCTTCAGTTTTTGTTGATTCATATCAACAAAATGTATATTTCACATCAGGCATATTCATGTAAATTATAACAATAGAAGATAAGACATTGTAGTCAGTTTGCCCACCGAATGCTTTACCAACATCCAGACTGTGGCTTGTCAGATCAACTGTATATAAAGACAAATTATGCTGAATGCCACTTAATTACAAATTAAAATGTTCAGAACATGGTCATTTTCTAGCTAGCGAATCAAGTGTAAGGAGCTAATTAGGAGCATTTCATTGGGAAAAATAGCTCCTCATTTTCAAGGATAATGAAAGTGAAGCACTCTGGATTAATGGCACTATTTATCTTTTTTAAATTTCTATCTTTCTCTGCTGATGCCTGCCACCCCTAAGGAAAATATTCATAAAGCGAAATTGAAGTTGCAGCTTGATAGCATATTAAAATATTCTGAGCGCACATCGCTTCTGCTTTGCACCGGCTGTAAACTCAAATATTCTTGATGTAGGTTTGAGTGGGCTTGCATGCAGATCATGCAGAATATTTAGCATATAGCGCACAAGTTGCCCGTTTGGAGTTTGACAGACATGGTCACTTGTTCACTTATATGGTCGCCATACAAAAAAGAGCTCTCACTTTGTGTTCCACTGGTAAAACCGGTTCTTACAAAAGGGAGTAAATGATGCCAGTGTTTTCACAAACTTTTGTGTGCTGTCTGACATCTAGAGTTTCTGCCTGATATTATTCTGCTTTATGAGAGTCTGAACTCATCTGGTAGCGAACCTGCTAACTGAGAAGGCTTCAGAAAGAGAGAGAGAGAGAGAGAGAGAGAGAGAGAGAGTACGAGAGAGTATCTGTTTCAAGGTCAGGGAGGCAAATCTGTTCCTCTGAAACTTATGGCGAGGTGTTTTTACGAAGCGTCCTGTACTTACGACGAGCTCCGGAAGCCTGCCGTAAAGTTGCAGCCCTTGTTTAGCACCAACGATGAAACAATGTTTTATTTGGCCTGCAAGGACAAACTGGCACGTATCAGTTTACAAGCAGGGTTGTATTAAATATGACATGATTATCTCACTGCATTTAGAAAACAACAGGGAGATAAAATCATTTATTGTCCTAAAGAAATTACACAACTGTCAGCCGCAGTGCATTTGGGTGTGTATGCCATCACTTTGCGAGGATAAACTTTTTTGTGTCTGTTAAGGATAAAGGGCTGTAAACTTCTTAAAAGATACACAAATGATTACAAAATGTATAAATATATATAGGCATATTGATGCAGATAAATTCTCATTTCTGTGTTGACACACAACTACCACACTGACGCTTCGAAACGTTTGAGATCGTAAAACTAATCCATATGAATCGAGCGGTTTAGTCCAAATTTTCTGAAGAGACGCGATCGCTTTATATGATGAACAGATTGAATTTAGGCTTTTATTCACGTATAAACATTCATCAACTCACGGAAGCTCAAGCGTGTTCGCTCATTGTTCGAGAACCAATGAGGTTCATTCTCGTGTTCCGCAGCACGTTTGAGTTTCAGCAAGAACCAATGAGGTTCATTCTTGTGTTAAGGATCACGTTTGAGCTTCAGCAGGAACCAATGAGGTTCATTCTCGTGTAACGCAGCACATTTGAGCTTCCACAAGAACCAATGAGGTTCATTCTTGTGTTACGCATCACGTTTGAGCTTCCACAAGAACCAATGAGGTTCATTCTTGTGTTACGCATCACGTTTGAGCTTCCACAAGAACCAATGAGGTTCATTCTCGTGTTACACAGCACGTTTGAGCTTCCACAAGAACGAATGAGGTTCATTCTTGTGTTACGCATCACGTTTGAGCTTCAGCAAGAACCAATGAGGTTCATTCTCGTGTTATGCATCACGTTTGAGCTTCCACAAGAGCCAATGAGGTTCATTCTCGTGTTACGCTGCACGTTTGAGCTTCTGCAAGAACCAATGAGGTTCATTCTCGTGTTACGCTGCACGTTTTAGCTTCTGCAAGAACCAATGAGGTTCATTCTCGTGTTACGCATCACGTTTGAGCTTCCGGAAGAACCAATGAGGTTCATTCTCGTGTTACGCAGCGCATTTGAGCTTCTGGAAAAAGCGAGTCAAGCAGGTTCGGTTAAGCTTCTGTTCTGTGTATATGTGAATAAAAAGCCTAAAGTTCAATCTGATTAGTTTTACCATCTCTTCATGAACTTTTGGAAGCATCAAAGTGGTATTTGAGTAGCTGTCAATGGAGGGACAAAAATCTCTCATTTCATAAAAACATCTTAATTTGTGTTTTGAAAATGAATGAAAGTCTTATGGGTTTGGAACAACATGAAGGTAAGTAATTAATAACAGAATTTTCATTTTTGGGTGAACTATATACATAAATTAAGATATGAATTTCGGAATTAATTGTGATCAGTGCTTGACATGAGGGAGGGGGCGACTATAGCCTTTATCTCTGTGGTTAGTTTGCTCACAGGGTTAAGTTAGTCTTGCAAATCTGTCTTCATACTGAACAGAAGATGCCACACAACAGCTGACACATACTGTAGAGAAATAGCCACTGTCAGTCACCTTCTCCTGACAGGAATATTACTTACAGTCTGGGATAGTGTTATACGCTGCCCTGCTATCAGTTTGTAAATTAATAACATTTTGTTCGCCCATTTCAAGAACGGATGGCGTGCAAATTTATCATTTCGGAGCCCCACCACCTTATTCCCCCAAGGTTTGTCCGCTCGGTCTCTACTTAGAAATTCTGCATGCTGAAAACCTTCAAGTAGAACATATTGAAGTGCTCAGACAAACCGGCCCTGTTTATGCGAGAGGAAGCAGATAGGCTGTCGGACCCCCAGCGGGCAGGTCCTGAATGGAGAGGAACGATCCTTTAAACTGCCGAGGTGATACCGCCGGATAATGTAGCAAATAAATCAGACAATAGGGTTGAATATTTCATTTCACATCCATATTCCTCATGGGCAGAAATGATGGTGAAATGTAAAAACAGCGATTGCGGCCCCTCTGGAGAGGGAGCGTGTGAGATGCTGTTTTGCTGTTTGAGGATAGAGGAGGTTTGATGGCCCTGCCTGAATCACATCCATCTCTCAGGCAGCTGGAATCGCATCTTTTAATGCAATTGCATGTGATCCCTGTGTCTCCACAGCCCTGAGAGATTTGCTATGCATTCAATTTTACAGGTTTAACCTTTTTGTTTTAAAGAAAGGAATAGCAGTAATATCCAATACAGTGGCCCTTAAACCAGTCTTAAAAATAGTTGAATTTCACTGCATTAGACAACAAAATATCAAACAACAATTATGATTGTTGAGATGCTGCTGCTTGCTTTGATATTGTCTAATACAGGGCTGAATCGCCCCCTATACCCTTAAATAGGGGACTATTTGAGGGGACAGCCATTTGTAGTGGTGTCCGAAACCACAGTGGACATTATTGAGTACACTCATTCAATCCCACATTGTACCGCAATAACGAGCGTACAGCCGATGTACACTCAACAGCTGTCCGAATTCGCTCACTTGTTTTCATTCACTCCTTCCAGTGAACTGTATAAGTGGACTAAAGTAGGGAATAGTGATTGAGGGTTTAGGGGGCGATTTTGTATTCAGCCTAGGAGTCGCCAAACTCGGTCCTGCAGGGTTTAGCTCCAACTCCAAGTAAACACACCTGAACCAGCTAATCAGTGTCTTACAAGGCCCTAATAAGACAAAGGCTGAATCCGAAATCGCCCCCTATACCCTTAAATAGGGCCCTATTTGAGGGGACAGCCATTTGTAGTGGTGTCCGAAACCATAGTGGACGTTATTGAGTGCACTCATTCTATCTCACATTGCACCGCGATAACGAGTGGACAGCCGATGTTCACTCAACAGCTGTCCGAATTTACTCACTTGTTTTCATTCACTCCTTCAAGTGAACTGTATTAGTGGACTAAAGTAGGGAGTAGTGATTGGGGTTTTAGGGGGGAATTTTGGATTCAGCCAATGATTAGCTGGTTTAGGTGTGTTTAATTGGTGTTTGAGCTAAACTCTGCAGGACAGTGGCCCTCCAGGACTGAGATCCCTCAATTAGTAGAAAATGTGGTTAACACCCAGTCATGCATAGGGAAAAAAAACCGTCATATACCGCAAAACCAATATAATTTTGATAAATACCGTGATATACATTTTTGGTCATACCGCCCAGCACTACTGGGAAGACTGTACAGTTTCACAAAGCCTTCATAATCACAGAAGGAAAAAAACATTAGCCTGTAAATGTCCTTTTGCTAAATTAAGCTTGTCTTTTGACTATACGCTCGAAAGACCCCACAATATTTCACAAAATGAAAGTTGATTATCAACAGCAGGAAGGACAGACTTTTTGATGCACTTTATTTCAGAAAAAAACAACGTGTTCCTTGTTATTTTAAAAGTGACGAAATCAAACGTTTTATCTGTACCTGATTCTGAAAGAACGCGCCTGGATTCTGTTGCTATAGGAATGAATGCAACTTTCACTCTGACTGACATAAACGCTTTTAATTCAGTGCTGTTGTTAATGTTTATTTTAAATTGTTTCGTAAATTAGTTAAATGTTTATTTATCATTCAACTGAACTGTGCGCACGTATTTTAGACAGTTATGTTTTGCTAAGTCCATGCAATAAATGCACGTCCTTGAATAAGTGATGTTTCCGTTTCAGGTGCGGCCAAAATTAGATTGGAAAACATCACATTTTGACAAATTTTTTGCTCAAAATGTATCCGAAAATCTCACAGCCGCCACGGTCAAACATTTAAATATTATGATTCACTTTATGAAGTCCCATATTAAAATCGAGATCTCCGAGACCGGTTTTGTGACTTTTTAAATCAACTGGTTCACATAACATTGAACGATTCATTTGTGAAATCGACGGACATTACGAGTTGTTTCTAACTGGATTGATGGCATTCGCTCATCAATCCATGCACTACTCCATGACCTACACAGAGTACAAACACATTTTCTGTCATTTATGCCTATGAAAGACGATCGAGCCAATAGGAATAGGTATGGGGCGGAGCGACACATGCAGCCCCGCCCTGATCTGCAGGCTGCAGCCAGGTGTACTTGAATGTACCTGCGATTATAGAATCACATACAGTATATCACATATATAAATCATGATTTCTTGTTGTCCGAATTAGTGCATTTTTCCCCATCATGTACTATTGTGTAATCAAAATATTTAATTTTACTTTTCTTTTGGTAATATTTCATTTATTTTATTTATAAAAGCCCTAAATAGTCATTTTCCTAATCCTAAAGCATTAAATTGTTTAAAAATAACTTTTATCTTATAAAAACATGTCAATTCTGTTACCGTACCATACTTTGCCTTCAAATCGGTGGAATTATCTCCCACAACTATATAAGATACAGGAAATGATGTCACTTTCTCTTACTGATAAGTAAGCATTGAAAGATATTTGTGTGTTCTCTCTGAGAAAATATTTTAATCTAAAAAGTTCTTACACCGAGAGTTATTTTGTAAAACTTCATAATTGCTACCACAATATCAAAAGGAAAACAGGTCTTTAATAATAAGTCGTTTTAATCATGATTTCATAAGTGACGTGCTCTTAGCATTTATGCTAACAAGTGGAGTTTTTGGCTAAAAAGTTTAAAATTGTTACCATTACCTAATTTGTCCTTAACAGAGTTGACAAACAATGCTATAAAGAAATATTTTTTCGTTAAAAGTTAAAAAAGGAAGTAATTTGTGTTTAAGCACTGAATTGTTAAAATTGAAAATGTTTTCAAAAAGATACTGGAAAGAATTTCTGTTAGTGAACAGTTTTTTAAAAAAATGCAAAATTGGTCTCCAATTATAGAAAAAAAATGATTCTATTTTCGATGTTTATATTTTTCCTTTATAATCAACTCTTTGATTTCAATAATTGGTTTCAATAGTAATTTCTCTTCACATTGTTCCGTATTTCACAGTTCATGAAGAGGACGGTAATATTGCAGTAGTTGCCACACATTATTTATAACTGGCCAAATATTAATTAGAAAAAATGATTTTATGCCAAATGACGACAAAATAAGATATGAATATGATAGGATGAAGAATGATTATCCTTTTTTTTAATCGTTAACTGCCCATTAAACACCGATTTCTTTCCGAAATCTTCACATAGAGGCTTAAAGTGAGCAGTTCTGCAGAATATGACATCATTTCCTCTGAACTCCGAGAGCCCCGATTCTTTCGCTTTTCTCCGATTCACCTTCCCAGCTGCCCTCCTGCAATCTCTCACCTCCTCCTCATAAACTTTCAGCTCATTTTCCGCCATCTGCTTCAGCATCTGCTTAGGGGGCAGATAGAGGCATGAAGAAATGATCATGAAACAGTCTTCTTTCTTTCTTCTGGATCTTTCTATTATTTCCTCGTCTCTCGTTCTTTCTCTCCGGCCTGTCTCGGGAGGGGGGGCTCCATGTACCCTCTGTTCTTAAGCCTCCTTTAAAAGTTTAATTCAACGTTTAAACCTGAGCCCCCCTCCAGCGAGGGGCGACTTACAAACAAGAAAGGGATTTTTGCTTTTTCATTTGCTTGGGAGGGTCACTTCCTTTCCATGTCCAGTCCGTTTGGTCAGTAGGCACAGTCAACAGAAGGCACAATAGATCAAAAAAAGTGTTATTGTAATATTTGGACAAAAGCTCGGGGTGTTTTCAGAGACGGGGCCAGTAGAACAGGCCGTGTGGGCTTCCCAATCCAAAGCTTCCTCCCACTTTTCCCTTTGAGGGCGGCAGACAATGGGACAGAGCGCTTCAATGGTGAGGGGGGGAACGGGCCCGTGAGGATTACACATTCTTGCGGAGGCCCTGGGTATCACTAATACCTCAGCTGTTTTTTGGAAAACACACTGAAAAGTTTTGGAAGCTGCGCACTTTTTGTGGAAGTTTGATTCCACCATCCTTCTCAGGTCTGTTTTCATGCTGTGGGTCAGAACCCAAGATATTGTTGGCTCATATACAATACATCGTTTAAAAGTTAGAACAACTGTAAAACTGTGAAATATAATTGAAGGTGAGACACTACAGGCATTTTTCATGCATCTGTCAATTTTGAGATTTTGGGCTGTGTTTTTTTTCAGACCAGTGGTCAAAATACATGTTTAAAGCTACACTGTGTGATATTTTCCCCCGTCTAGTGGTGAAAAGGTATATGACCATCCAGAGAATATTAGTTTCTGTTCTTCTCAATTCCGATTTCGTTTCAACTCCTACGGTGGCCGATTTAGTCCAAGATTAACATGGCTTCCAGTTCGACCTCGTCCACATTCGACACGGTGCCATCGAGTGTTAAAAGGCGATAAGGTATGTTTTTTCTTCAGCTCCGAGTCAGAAATCTCCACTTCATTAGCACTTACATTCAGCAAACTTTACAGTTTTATTCATATCTATATTCTGACGGTTTTGTTTCTATATAATTTTCCTGATTTTATACATTTTATTCCCCCAAAAAATTGTGATTAAAAATATCATTTTTTTGGTTACACTTCATATTAAGGGGATAGTAGTTACATTACTTGCTCAAATGAGTGATATTAATGAACTACATCTATTCAGTTGTTAAGTCTGACGTAACGCGGCAGAGCTTCCGGGTCCAAACGCTCTCATACCACAAGAAAAACATCAAACGGTGCTAATATACACAATGCGGTCTAATACTACAAAAAAATCATAATCATAACCTTTATCTCCATACCAAAATTCCAGATGGCCGGACAGTGAGTCCTCTTTTATAAATCGTTAAAATATTAAAGGGTTAGTTCGCCCAAAAATGAAAATTCTGTCATTAATGACTTACCCTCATGTTGTTCGACACCCGTAAGACCTCCGTTCATCTTCAGAACACAAATGAAGATATTTTAGTTGAAATCTGATGGCTCTGAAAGGCCTCCATTGGCACAATACACGGTTCACTCTCAAGACCCTTAAAAGGTACTAAAGAAATCGTTACAAAGTCCATCTCACTACAGTGATTCTAAAATAACTTTATGAATTGGCTTCGAAGCGTTATGAATCAGTGAGTCGAATGAGCAGTTTGGATCGCCAAATTTCAGCAGTTTGGCGGTTTGACACGCGATTCGAATCATGATTCGACTCACTGATTCATAATGCTTCGAAGCTTCATGAGGCTGTGTTTTGAAATCGTCATCACTATACAAGTCGTTATTTAGGGGGTTTTTGCGCACAAAAACTATTCTCGCCGATTCATAAAGTTATTGTAGAAACACTGTAGTGAGATGGACTTTGTAACGACATCTTTAGTACCTTTTAAGGGTCTTGAGAGTGAACCGTGCATTGTGCCAATGGAGGCCTTTCAGAGCCATCAGATTTCAACTAAAATATCTTCATTTGTGTTCTGAAGATCAACGGAGGTCTTACGGGTGTCGAACGACATGAGGGTGAGTAATTAATGACAGAATTTTCATTTTTGGGTGAACTAACCCTTTAATGTCGCTGTGAGCACAGAGACTGTTGCGTAGACCTTTAATGTCGCTGTGAGCACAGAGACTGTTGCGTAGACTGTAAGTATTTAAAATAATGAACTTTTTTAAATGTTTGATGTTTAATATGAATGAATAGCGCTCATAAACGGCCGTCGATGGCATTCTCAAGTGAAACGAGTTGAGGCTTGGACCCAGAAACGGCGCTCCTTATGTCACGACTTAACAAGCGGATAGAGTAGGGTTAGGGTTTGGTTTAGGGTTAGTTACTTTATGCATAATTTACTGTTATTAATGTAGTAATTAAATATAGTAGCATCTATCTAGTCGCCTCAAAATAAAGTGTTACCTTTTTTCTGATTGTTGACAGTTTGTTCTGATAAATGGAGTGTTAAAAAAAGATCCCCTCTGTTAAAACAAATAAAAATCTACTTTTGCCTCTAATATGTCAAAAATAATATCAGTTGCATAT
This sequence comes from Gobio gobio, assembly GCF_949357685.1. Classification (NCBI taxonomy): domain Eukaryota; kingdom Metazoa; phylum Chordata; class Actinopteri; order Cypriniformes; family Gobionidae; genus Gobio; species Gobio gobio. The sequence goes on along the minus strand of NC_137113.1, from coordinate 5,661,536 downwards.
TGCATTTAAACATAACATTTCAGAAAACTTGTAATACCATTTTTTGCAATTCTTAATGTAATCAATCAACTGGGGAAGTACGGTGATATATATTAGTTGATTTTTTTTTAACCCTGCATGGGTGTCTTCCCTTACAATAACTCTTCTACATTTCTTATCTTTTATAAAGATTTTTTATTAAGATTTTGATCTTATTCAAATAAATGCTGTTCTTTTTCTATTCATTTCCACATAAATATGACGCAGCACATTTACATTTATTAGAAGTATAGATACTAGGGTTTCAAAAGACTTCTGTCGAAGTTGAACTATCAGCTCAAAACTGGTTTCAAAACTACTTAAAGTATAAAAGTAAAAGTAATGTAAGGAAAAAAATGCCATTTAGGACAAAAGCTTAGGGCGCGGCTACCTGTTTCAGCCGCATAAATGCCTACTGAAAATGAACGCATTTTTGTACAATGCATATACATTAAAGAGCCATATATATGTGTACTACTGAGAATTATGTGATTTGTGTGCAGGTGCGATGGATCGCGTTCAAACCAATAGGGTGTCGGAATGGTATATGTTTATACTTTTCATCCAACCACAATCAAATTCACTCTATCCGGATGGCGCAATTTATCTGGATAGGTTTTTTTTTTTTTGAACGATGAAAACAAGCCGAAATGAAATAGGAGTAACCAGGCTATTTTTATGTAATGAGTAGAAGTAAAAAGTCATCTGAAAAAGAATTACTCCATACCCCAAATTTCTACTTAGTATTTGTACTTTGTTACTTGACACCTCGGAGTGTTTGCAACATTGATAATAATCATAAATGTTTCTTGTGCAGGAAATCAAATTAAAGCATATTAGAATTATTTGTGAAGGATCATGTGACTCTGAAGACTGGAGTAATGATGATGAAAATTCAGCTTTGATCACAGGAATAAATTAGACTTTACAATATATTCACATAGAAAACAGCTATTCAAAATCATAATAATATTTCACAATATTACATTTTTTACTGTATGTTTGATCAAACAAATGGAGCCTTGGTGAGCAGAAGAGAGTTCAAAAACATTAATAAATGTGCACTAAAAAATGCTGGGTTAAATACATTAACATTTAAGCAAACATTTAACCCAACCACTGGGTTAAAACAACCCAATTGCTGGGTTTGTCCATTTACAACCCAACTTGTACAGGTGGTTTTAAGGGAGGGAGTGAGTGATTAGAAAATTAAATTAAATTGTATTGCGTCGAGCTGAAATATTGCTATTTTAAAAGCTAATGGCATATATGCGTTTTCTATCAGTGTAAGTTTAGCGTTGACTAAAGTAATGAATCCTCGGAAACCAGAGTGACGTTTTGGTGATGCTGGATAAAATTTGCATTTAACCGAAGTACTTACATGGCCATTTGTTTAGCGAGTATGGTAAGTTTCAGTTCTTTCTTTGCAGTCTCTCTCTCTCGCTCTCTCTCTCTCCCAGGGCCAGCTTCATAATTGTGATGAGGAGGAGATGCCTCTGGCGATTCCTGTGCAAATAAATAAAAGCTGACATAGTCCTTTCCGCAGATCCTCTCTCTGCCTCTGTGCCCCCTCGTGAGATTACCCTGCAACAACAATTATTCCAAATGTCAGTGATTCGTGCCCGGAGGGCCTCAGGCAAATGAGGATTAAATCTTTAACACAGTGAGGAATTAAAATATGCTGCTCCAGACGAGGTGACACGAGGCGGTCTTCACCATCAGAGGCGCTTTTGGCTGAGTGGTGTTTTCCTTTCCTAAGTCGGACATTATGAGCGGTGTGTTACTCCCCCTGATGGCTGTTAACCCCGCCGTAAGAGGGCCAGAGTGTTTGATCGTGAGCGGAGACAGTCATGCGGTCAGAGGAGAGAAGAAAGACCGTGGCCTGCTTTGACGTGTAGGCATCACATGATCAAAGTTTGTGCAGTTTAGTTCAAACCAGTAAACATAATTGTAATTCAACACAGTGAATGCCTTCTAGGAAATGAAGTGTTCTTCCATCCTGATCCACAAAAGTTTACTGCAGTTCAAAGTTTATGCAAATGTTGAAATGTTACATTTCTATAGGTGTAATCTCATCTGCAAGTCCTATAAATCTTCAAGGGCTCAATCTTCAATTCTGAATGGGCACACAACCCAAGGTGATTCTTTTATACAAGTAAGTAAATGCATAAAGGTCAGTCCTTCCAGAAAAATGCGGCTTTTTTTTGTGATTGTCGCGGGCAAAAATCCTTGATTATGCGGCACGTTTTCTTAAAAAATGCGATGGAAAATGCGGGATATTTATGCGATAAAATTGCGGGAACTTGCAAAAACTGCGGTTTGTTGAAAAAGAGAAAAAAAGCACTACATCACAGAAAGTGCTGGGAATATTTAAGTTCTCATCTTGTTTTATTGAAGACCTTAATACACACAATTTACAAAACATTGAGTCAAACAAGTTCTGTAGCTTTGCAAAAGGAATATGCTGCAACTTCTGAAAAAATTAATAAATAACTTCCTGTTTTACAGAGGTAGCTATACAAAACAGACATTTGAGTGCTTCCAATGCACAAAGTGCAACCTCTTAAAGGGTTAGTTCACCCAAAAATGAAAATTCTGTCATTAATGACTTACCCTCATGTCGTTGGACACCCGTAAGACCTCCGTTCATCTTCGGAACACAAATGAAGATATTTTAGTTGAAATCCGATGGCTCAGAAAGGCCTTCATTTGGCACAATGCACGGTTCACTCTCAAGACCCATTAAAGGTACTAAAGACGTCGTTACAAAGTCCATCTCACTACAGTGGTTCTACAATAACTCTATGAAGCGATGAGAATAGTTTTTGTGCGCAAATAAACCCTAAATAATGACTTATACAGTGATGACCGATTTCAAAACACAGCATCATGAAGCTTCGAAGTGTTATGAATCAGCGAGTCGATTCATGATTAGGGTCGCGTCACTCGCGTGTCAAACTGCTGAAATACGTGACTTTGGCAATCCAAACCGCTGAATCGACTCACTGATTCATAACGCTTCGAAGCTTCATAATGCTGTGTTTTGAAATTGGTCAACACACCGGGAAACTGCTTTGCGCGCTCTTTTGCTGTTATTTTTGTTGGCAAATGGGAATTTGCGTGCTTCATCATGGTTTCACCGATATCTATGGTTTCTCCACGGGGTTTGCAGATTTTCGATGACGTTCGCGTCGGGTAATTACATCACTTCAAAGCGTTCCCAGGGCAAGAGGGGGAAATGGCGGCTCTTGTGAGAAGTAAACAAACATTTTTCAACTTTCTGCTAATATATATGATTTTTTTGCAACAAAAATGCGGGCATTATGAAATCATGCTAGCCCCGCATATTTTGTACGCGGAAATAGGCAATTTATGCAGCGAAAGTGCAGCGTATTTGAAAAAATGCGGCCCCCGCATAAATAAGCGGACTTTGGCTGATTATGCATTAAATCATGCGATCACATAATCGCGTTTTTCTGGAAGGACTGGAAGATGGTACTATACACATGACATTCACACTAAACTGAATCAGCATTGAGTAGAATTGAGCTGAATAATGACACTATTGTCTTCTTTTTCAGCTAAAATTTGTATTGTTTCATAATTTAAGAACTTTGCAACCTTTACAGGCCTACTGGTATTTTCCTGTTTATTACTGTGATGACCTGGTTCAGACTGCGATTTGGGCAAATCACACTGTATGACATGGATCTAATAAACTTGTATCTAGACTTTGCGATGAGGACACCTGTTGAATTGTAGACTACGACGCAAGTTGGTATCGAAGAATAAACCGTCATCAGCATGCACTAGTGGTGAACAATAAGAGCAAGATGAATCGCACTTTGGCAATTGTGGTTTTTACGTGCACTGAAAAAAAGAGGAGGCAATTTTTGTACTTTTATAAAGCATAAAGAAACAGAACAGTGAACGGAAATCTAGGTCTAATTCTAGTTGGGAAATAATCATTTTGGGACTATTTGCAAATAATATTTGCATTAATTTGCATCAAATATATCGCTAGTCTCGAGATTCTTCCCGTTAGTAAATAAATAAATAAATCCACTGAAAACATTTAATTTCCTTAGTGGTCTGGTGGTAGAGTTTTTGTAAATCATGTCGAAGGTTAAAGGTTCTAATTCGCCCTCATATAGTTTGTTTTTCTTCTTCATTAAAATCAAAGATGTTCAATGATTGTATATTAAAGCTACACTATGTAACTTTTCCGTCCACTAGAGGTCGCCTGTTCAAAACAAAGGCGTAGTTTGATGACGCCACGTTTGAGCGCAGAATCTCGGGACATGTGGTCTTCACCTCACAGCCGGTGGAAAACAGTCAGGATAGGACTCGGGCAGAAATCATGTTCATGGATGCGATTATTAACATTACTGTAGTCTGAAGCAGAGCAGGAGCGAGTGTTGTGGAGCTGAGCAAGGCTGCAGGAGCGATTGAAGAGCGGGACTGTTATTATGGCATAGTCGCTGGCGGGACTTTTATTATGACACGGTTGCCGGCGGCACTTCCTCTTCTCCAGTGCTGAGTGTGAGGTAACGCAGCTCTGTTTATCGTATTAGATATATCTGAGTGTGTTGAAAAGGAAGTTATGACGTTCGCTCGGCGGCTGCTATGACACTTGTTCACAATCAGAGGTGTCAAAAGTATTCACATTCATTACTCAGGTAGAAGTATAGATACTGGGGTTTAAAAATACTTCTGTAGAAGTTGAAGTATCAACTCAAGCTTTTTACTCAAGTAAAAGTGTAAAAGTACTGGTTTCAAAACTACTTAAAGTATAAAAGTAAAAGTAATGTGAGGGGAAAAAATGCCATTAAAGGGGTAGTTCACCCAAAAATGAAAATTCTGTTATCATTTACTCACCCTCAAGTTGTTGCAACCGGTATGAGTTTCTTTGTTCTGAAGTTTGAAAAATGTTTGTAACCAAGCATATTATATGCAATCATTGACTGGCATAGTATATTCCCCTACTATGGCAGTCAATGGTTGCTCTATCTGCATGGTTACAAACATTATTCAGAATATCTTCAGAACAAAGAAACTCATACAAAACTCAACAACTTGAGGGTGAGTAAATGACAGAATTTTCATTTTTGGGTGAAGTATCCCTTTAAGGACAAAAGATTAGGCCGCGCCACAGTGCATACCCCACCTACTCAAAAAAACATTTTTCTAAAGGCCATAATGACTATAATGTTATATTAAAAAGTTCATGTTGAACAATTTTAGATGCACTTGCGTTTCAGCCGCATATATTCCAATTGAAAATGAACGCATTTTAGGACAATGCAAATACATTAAAGAACCATATGTGTACTACTGAGCATTAACGTGTTTCATGGAGCGGAAGATTTGATGACTAATTGCCTATAAATATTAATATTAAATATAAAGGTGCAAAAAGTCCAAATTTAGAGGCATGTTATCAATAACCATTTTTTGAATGTATGATCAGTGTGGCCAGATTGGGTAGACAATTTCCAGCCCAAAATCCTCACCAAATGTACATTTATATATATAAAAAAAATGGTTATTGATAACATGCCTGGTTATTGATAACAATTTTGCACCTCTTACAATACTTATAGGCAACTAGTCACTCCAAGAAAAGAAAAAAAAACTTTAACTGCCAAAATAATGTGATATTATTTTATTGCCATACCAATCAATGTTGATAAGTAAGTTACCATTTTATCTCCTTAAAACATAACATTGATGATAAACAAAATTAAAAAAAAATCCCAATAAAATGGATCAAATATGACTATATGTCCAGGTAGAAACCGTCAAAACGGCTATCCGTCAGAAAAACACATACATAATTTTCAATGTCAACAGTAAGAAGCCAATTTACGTGCAAAAAGTGCCCAATATAGAGATTGGAAAAAGCAATGTAATAAACAGGCATTTCACACGTTAATGCACACACCACTGCCAAAATGCGTAATTCATTGATACTGTACAATAATCCGTCGACAAATAAATAACAACAATGCGCTTACCTTTGCGTTGCACTTTGCTTTGACAAAACTACAGTATGTCTTTCGTGAAGTACATGGCACATGCACTTAGCGCAGTCAAAACGGATTAATCATTGATTTAAACCTCTTTCAGCAGCTGTAGGGGTTGCTAGTTGCAGATGTCCTAAGTGTGTATATGATGATGGACAGGAGTCCCGGTTATATTTATAGAGTATAGTCACTCTCCCACTCTTTACTGTAGATACAACTGACTGTATATTTATTCCATTGGTATAGCGATCACTGGAATATACAGCTACGAGTTATCGCGCTAAAACCCGGCTAAAGTCATGAATGAGCACGTCTGCCTGCTGATCGCTGATTGGCTGAAAGTACGTGTTCTTCGACGAGAACCCGCCCTATCTGGCAACATGGTGTGTGATTTGTGGAGGTGCAGGCGTGATTGATCGCCTACAACCCAATAGGGTGTCGGAATGGTTTGTGTTTATCCTTCTCATCCAACCACAATCAAATCTGGATAGTTTTTTTTTTTTAATGACAAGCCGGAATTAAAACATGCCGAAATGGAATAGGAGTAACGAGGCTATTTTTAAAATGTAAGGAGTAGAAAGTACTGATAATTGCTTGAAAATGTAAGGAGTAGAAGTAAAAAGTAGGCTGAAAAATAATTACTCCAGTAAAGTATAGATACTCAAAATTTCTACTTAAGTAAGGTAACGAAGTATTTGTACTTCATTACTTGACACCTCTGTTCACAATGCAGTGAGAGTAAAGTGTTTCACTGAATAAAACCGGAGACCGAGGGTGACGCAGATATGACGCAATCGACAGGCGACTCCCTCACACATAGCTCACACGTCCCGGCTCCTTGGTTAAAATAGCAATTTTCTCACGATTTACAAATAGTTGAAAACATTTGGGATATTCTAAGTACTCAACTGAACAAAATATATAACACTGGCCTAGTGGTTTCTGGATGTTTTACTGCAAAAATCCTACATAGTTCACCTTTAAGAGCAGGGACACGTTTGAGTGCATTTTGTTTTGTGATTTCACCGGATAAAATAAAGTCCCCGCAATGGCATTAACCCTCTGGGGTTCTTCATTTATGGGTCACACTCAGGACCTTCGGGTCAAAAATGACCCGGAGGGCGGGATTAAGATAAAAAAGATTTGAGTAAAATCAATGAAATAGATTTTGTTCAATAATATTTTTTCTTTTCTTTTTTGGTGTTTTGAGATAATTTTATGATTTATAATTAATATTTATGCAATAATTATGACCCATTTTTTCCCATTGAATATATAAAAAATGTATATATATATAATTTTTTTAATTTCCTTCATCGGAATGGTCCGAAACTTGGTGACTTTATTGGTACTTGGTATATGAACACCCATAAAATTGGGGACAGGATTTGAAAAGTCTAAGTGGTCGTAAAAAAAAAATAGTCACACTCAGGACCTTCGGGTCAAAATGACCCCCATAGGAAATTAATGGGAAATTAGTTTTTTTGTACATACAATCTACAAATCAGCCAGGATGCAGAAAAAAAGGACTCAGTGAAGGGGTGAATCTCTAAAACATCAATAGTGCAAAACAGACAAAAAAACTCACACACACTTATACACACAAAAACACACGCACACACAAATTAACGCGTGCCATTCCAAAAGCTAATTGTGTTTTTGCGTGTGTGCGTTTTTTTGTCTGTTTTGCACTCTTGATGTTTTAGAGATTCACCCCTTCACTGTTGAGCCCTTTGTTTCTGCATCCTGGCTGATTTGTAGATTGTATGCACAAAAAAACTCAGTATTTTCATATTTTTTGCCAATTTCCCATTCATTTCCTATGGGGGTCATTTTTGACCCGAAGGTCCTGAGTGTGACAATTTTGTTTACGACCACTTCGACTTTTCAAATCCTGCCCCCAATTTTTTTGGGTGTTCATATTCCAAGTACCAATAAAGTCACCAAGTTTCGGAACATTCCGAACCCCAGAGGGTTAAGCGATAGATTTGACACGCTTGTCTGTGTGAACGAGCCAAAAGAAACATTAACCCCGCCTACTTTGATTTGATTGGAATCATTTTGACATTGACGAGTGCCATTAGACCTGAGGCAGACCAGACCCAAAATTTAACTTTTAAACCTTTTTGTCATCCTAACGTTCAGAGTGCTGCGTAATGGAGTGCAGCAGAAGAGTACAAGAATTTCAAATATTGGGGTGGACAATTTGGCCATTTCTAATTATTGAGTGGGGACTTGTCTATAGTGGTTATGGCCCTGGGTCATAGCAGCAAACACACTATCTTGCTTGCCATCCAAACGTGAAGTGAATAGGGGTGTAACGATACCCCATATGTCATGATTCGATACATATCACGAAACTGAACTCACGATACAACATTATTGCGATACTCCAAGACATGGTAAATGGTGAACAAAAAATGTACTGTTGATTAAAATGCTAAATCGGGTATTACATTGCGGTTGGAAATGAACAGGCTTGGTAACCCAATGCACAGGACATGGTGACACCAGAATAAAAATATTCATGATTCCTGCTTGCACTCTGACACTGACATATAGATATATAAAATAATGACACTTTTTACTGGCAACTTAAGACATTTGGCAATTTCAGGAACCACAAATATTCCCCCATTGCATTATTATATTCAACATTATTAATAGAATGTAGTACTGATACTAAAACTCTGTAAACTTGAATTTTTCCTCACACAGTCATTTTAATTTTGGGTGAGCTGTACTCAATACAGATTGTCACTATCCACGATACATATAATTGAATTTTTGTATTGCGATATATATATATATATATATATATATATATATATATATATATATATATATATATATATATATATATATATATATATATATATATATATATATATATATATATATATATATATATATATATATATTTATAAAAAAGGTGAATTAGGTGCGTTTCCATCAAGTTGTTTGAGTGGATGATGGTGGTATTGGTAGCCTAGTAACCAACAGTAAATAAAACAAGGCACGCAAAATGGAGACAGGACTGCAATTAGTTACGATTGGGCAAGTTAAAAATACATTTACTTGCAGTGCAGCTTGCCAAATTGAATGCTATGCACAGGAGAAGAAATGCAAATTTTTGGATGAAGGCACTAGCAGCAAGGGCATTGCGATGGCGCCGAGCCCCATACATATGGGAAAGACAACGTCAGCAGGATTTTTGGGAGGTCACCCAAAAATTACTCACAACCTTTGCCTATAACATTTCAGGGTTAATGAGCACTGAGCGTCCGGTGATCGACTGGATCTCACAACTCCGAAAACGGCAGATGAAATTTTCAATTTTATAAATAAACCACAGATTTGAGCTTTAAACAAGAACATTCCAACCTGAAAAAGTCTTAAAACTACATTTCGTGACACATTAACAGTAGTATTTTTAAATTACACAGGGTTTCTCGTCCGCTATTGGCGCTTGCTGGTTGGTGCGAGATCCATTCTGGGATACCGGTCTGTCTCAAGTCCACACAAGTCACCTATCGATGCATCTTCAATAAAAGCGGCGGATCAAGGATTTGAACTGTACTTGGCTAGATGTGAACTTTAAATTGGAACAGTACATGGGCTGCGACTGATGACGTCTCACAAGTCCACGAGAACACAAGTACAGACAAGAACGCATATTGAGAAACGGCCCCAGATACTGTGAGATGATCATGCTAAATTTCTGATACTGTCAGATAATTATCGCAGACTATCTTTAGGTAGGTGATACCTTAAGAAGCCATGGCCACAGAAATCGCCACGAATGGTCATCTTTCATCTGGGACAGCCTGAAATCTGTTTTGTGTAAACTAAAGCACTATGCAAATAAATGTGAATAGGCCAGGTTTAAAATGCAAAACTCAATTTGATACTACAATTAACTCTCTATCCACCATGGAATCATCTAAAAATGTCACATATGATCACACCTATGATTCTCACCACTTTAAATGCAAAGTAATGCAGACACGAAACCCATATAAATGATGAAATAATCTGTTGTTACCTGCAAATAATAATTAAATAATATCTCTCCCTTAATACATATATTCAAAGTGAGAAAATTATGATTTTTTTGCTAGTCAGCAAACTGTAAGGTTGAATGAATAAATGGGCAGTTTGCACAGAAGTGCCCAGAAGTCATAAACATTCTTAATTACCTTGCTCAGCCAACCTCAGTGTGGACTTTGCTGTTTTAAAGAAATCAAGGCAAAGGTGCATATCCTTGTGAAATCATCCAACTAGTTTCGTAATGACCTAATCTTCCAACAAAATAGTACGATCGCCATTATAATAATCATTATTTTATTAGCAAGTACTGGCTCCTGTTTGCACAGTAACATAACATCGTGGATGCGGGCCATCCCAGATCCTCTTATCAAGAGACAATGAGAGTGTGTCAAGAGTTCAAGTGCTGTCAGAGGAGGTGGAACGCTCCGTATATTGAGAATAAGTGTGCGGAGAGGCCTGTTTTCCATTTTAATTGTAAAACAGATAAACGCTAAACACTCCTCAAGAATAAATGACTTCTGAGTAATTATTGTCTAATAGCTCTCCTCCCTCGGGAGCTGTTTACGTGGCCCAGATGGCTACCAAAATGGGATTTAGGGAGAAAATTGACAACATTATTCACCCAGGCATTATCAATTACCTGGGTATCAATTGTACTGTAATCAAGTTGAATATGAGGAGGGATTCTAAGAGTCACCGTAATTAAACCTTTTTGAGACTGTGGACATTTGGGTGTCGTTCGTTATTGAGATTTATAAGGCAGCGCAGGACAGCCCTCCTTCTTTTGTGCGTAATGGATGAATGTTGAGCAGAAGACACGGATAGTCCATAAAGAACAAAGACAATGGCTTTTATGTGCCGTGTACGGGCTCCATTACCACGGACAGCCTCGGCAGGGCAAAACATAGCCGTCGCTATTAAACCAAAGTACCACAATCCCCCACGAGCATTGGCGAGAAGCTACATTAGATCCTGGTTTAGTAGCCTCATTAGAGAGGTTTAATTAACCTACTCAACTCAAGTGTGACTTTCATTTTCCAGAGAGCTAGGTGCGCTATTTGTGTTTTATGCCATACTGTAGCTCTGAATGATCATGACGATAATTCTAACCTGTAATGGCTTTGGTATGATAATGTCTTATCTTCTGCGGCATTGAGACGGAAATCTCTCAGACTGACCGATTTAGCATTTGTGTGTTTTTGTTCTGTGTATTGTGGCCCCGTTTCTGTTGAACTGCTCCTTTAAAAGCTCCTATTATGCCCTTTTACAAAGTCTTGATTTTGTTTTTTGCTTTCATTACACATTATTTTTCACATCTTTTAAATTATTACAGCACCTCTCTCCACAGTCTGGCCAGAACGCGCCGCTTATTTCCTGTTTCGATGAAATCCTTGTGATTGGTTAGCTGGCCCAGTGTGATGTGATTGGCACCACTTAGTGCGTGTTCGGGAAATGTCACGCCCCTTACCAAAACCACTAATTTCATCTGCTCAGACCATAACCGCTAATTTCATCTGCTCAGGTGTAAATATTAAGGATGCCGTCCATTTCAAACCAATTCAAGCCAGACTTAAAGGGTTACTTCAGCGATTTAGCATTTGTATCAGTAGAAACCGGTAGTACATTAGAATGACTGTGTTTCCCCCCCACATATCACCCTGAGACGAGATATTTATGTTTTATGTCTGGAAAAAAGCCTCTGATGGCGCAAATATCGTCATTTAGCGTCATCTGAGGCTTTTTGGCCAGAGGCTAGAGACTACAACCAGTAGTAGGAGCTGTTCCACAGGGGGCGGGATCTCACTCACTGAATGTAAGACACAGACGACCGCATGGACATTGATAACGGAGCGGTGCGGAGCAAAGCGAGTGTTCTCAATGAATTGACTGAAATTCATTGAGAATGAACTGAAAATGCGGCAGACTGTGAGGCCGTGAATGAATGTCTGTGCTCATTTTTGTTTCGGTTTAAAATTAGCGAATTTAGGTTCATGAAAACACAACAACAAAACGGTACAATGACAAACTCACTTGGGAGTGGCCTCGTAGGGCAGCGAAGCAAGTGCTTTCTGGGAGTTGTTGTCTTTCATCCATATGAGCCAAAAATACATTTTTCTGGCTTTTCTCAGTCTAGAATAGCCTGACGTCGTCATACTCAATTCCAGTCAGAATATGAGTCTGATACTGCTCCGTTGGGCTGTGATTATGGGGCGTGTTTCAACCGAACCAGGAAAGACCTCAATTGGATAGACCTACAACCAATCAGAGCAACGGAGCGACGCATAGCGTTAGTTATCAAATGTCAACAGAACTCAACTGCACTGTGTTGCCATATCCGCGGGTTGAAGCGACCCCATTTATGTGACATACAGACCCAGGAATGCGATTTTTAGCTGCCAGCCCTGCCAAAATAACACATATTTTACCCCCCAAATGCTTTTTTCACGGAGAACCCCCCCTGGAAAGCTATTGGGCTTGTTTTTGGCTAGTTTTGAGGAACGTTAGCAATTGGGCGGGTTTTGTTGTAAAAACTTGGCAACCCTGTACCTGCACGCACGCTGGAATAAGTAGCCTAACGTTAGAAGAAAAAGATGAGTGTAAACGATCTTTGCCGGTGTTGTAAAAAAAGAATTTAAGGATACACAGAGTACTTACCAACACGATCATCATTTCTGAGAGAAATAGTAAAGGTGAATGCATTTACGAACAAGTTCTCCGTTTAGGATTAGAACAAACTCAACCCAAGCGCTCTTTGATGATGTGGATGATTACGTTACTGTTTCTCATCTGTCCATCATCGTCTAAAGCCCGCCCTGACAATTTCATTGGTCCGAACAGTTTCTGTTCGGGCATAATTACTTCTCTACCGATCAAGTCCAGACCGAACTGCCCGAGTAAAAATGTTGTGGGCGGGGCTAAGTTCGGCTGGCATCCAGGCTAAGTCTAGAAGGCACCAACTTCTAAAATAATTTCACATTTCTACGACATAAATGACCCAGTTTAAGTACACATTAATCTTTCCGGCGGTGAAGTATCCCTTTAAGAATGTTAACAAACAAGAGATTCCTTGGCAAGCATGGATTTCACAGGATGTTTTTGTAATTTTCTTATACATTTTAGATACAAAGTTACACACCATTTAATCATGATACTTGTCAGAAAACTATGGTAATACAAACAGTAATCGATCACAAAACCATGGATAATTTTCCTAAGGGAAGGTGAACAGCCTTACAAAAGCAAGAGCTTACAAAAGCGAGAGCTAACAAAAGCTACAGTAAACACTAATGTTGGTTAGCACTTTCCACTGTGGTGATTTAAAACTCCTGTACATTGAAGAAAAACATATGGATTGTCATATTCATTTATTTAGAAGTATTATTTTTCGTATTTTCTACCCAAAAGTTTCATTCATACTGGAAGCCAGAGGGCGCCCTCGAGCAGAAACTCCACATACGCCTCAGAGAAGTAATAGTGGTGTATTGAGTTTTTCCGGGTATTTTCATAATAATAAAGTATTCAGTGCTGATTGACATTCTGTGAGAAGAAGCCACATCAGCTCGACTGATGATATGAAACCTGTTATTAAACGTTGTATTTTGTTGGACAACAGTTTTATGAACGCTTCACAAGTTTGTGAAGATGTTTGACGCGTGTTGCTCTTTCAAACGCACGTTATAAGCGACTCAATTTCGCAGTGCTTTCAGACGGAGCAGCGTTTACTGATCACAGAGCCGCTCTTCATTAACATGCTGGGCATTTATTTATTTCATTAAAATGAACGTGCAGCCTTTGCACTTTGATAATCGCACATTACCCAAATCGCGATTGCGGCTCGATTTCGATTAATCGTGCAGCCCTACTTCATACCAACAACATAAAACTTATAATTGGAACTGTTAATAGAAAACGCAACAATAGAAATAATGAGGCAAACTTACAATTTGTGATCCACAAACAACAGATTGTCCCGACAACGTGGGAACTGGTCCGTTTCAGGAGATTCTTTTGTGCGTAGCCGCATTGCACTCTGTTAGGTTCTGGAAGATGTTCTTCATAAAATGTGCAGCACACAGACAAACGTTGCTGTTATAATGTTCAGGAACAGTGTTTAAAGTCACTCTAAGTTCGTCAGCCGTAGGAAGGTCAAACAAATGAGCTTTGGTAACGGGTTTGAAAAAACAGCATCTCTTTGACATCGCGACAACTGTTCTCTAGCGCAGCTCAACCAGGCCTTGCACCCTTTTTGAGTATTCTGTGGGCGGAGATTATTTAAATGAGTAACATTATGACTTCACAAGATCCGGAAAAAGCGCATTGTAGTCCAAACGAGTCGTTTGTTGTAGTTCTTGGGAAGTGGATTCTGTTAAATGAAATCTCTTCCTTTGGAGTGGACTTTGGGCTTTGTAACCTTGCAGATCTTTTTTTTTTTTTGCTCAAACTGCGACATTACACACTAACTAAATTTGAAAAAGCATAATAGTACCCCTTTACTGACTGATTGGAAGCACATCTCTAAATGCAAGACGGTGTGTTTGATGATTGTAATAGGATTTTTTAAAATGTTAAATATTATAAGGCACCTTTACCTAGTTCTAATAGTGCCAAAGTATTCGGGCCATGCTGGATCTGTCTTGCTCAAACAAACAACCGAACAAAAACAGATTGCATTTCTGTATTGTGCCATAGTGGCTCAAAAAATACAATTCGCTTAAAACAAATATTCAGCCTATCACAGAATAACAGAAAGTGTTCAAATGGCCTTTTTATATAAACAGTTTGTCTAGTGTGGTGCATTAGTTCATCAAATATAATCCAAACATATTGATGACACTGATAAATGCTTATAAATCTAAACGTTTCTCATAAGATTTGTGAACCTGAGAGCACAATTAGACCCCGAGATCATAATTCCTTTTAATTTCCTCTTGACGTGGAGAGGTTTCTAGTTAGTTAATTAAAATCATAGCAGTGTAAATGATTTGTTCAGGGCTTTTGGCAGTGATATATATTACACCCTTCATCCTCAGTTGGTCTGACTGGCTAATTAATCAGTATTATTTATGCAAGAACATTATGTGTAATAACTTGATTTATCACAACAGTATGGCTGTGGAATCATTATAGGCATTTAACGGACAAAACCCCAGATGATTTAAAATACTTGCTTCAGATCTATCCTTTTTTTCTATACCTTTCTATGTATTTTGTCAATATCAAATATTCAATGTTTCTCTACATGGCAGGGGGTGACAGCATAAAGGTCTTCTTAATATTACTAAACTGGCCAATCATATTGTATATTCAAATGACGCAACATTGTCAGCTAAATTTGTCTCTTTCCGTATGTAACTGGTATAGAAAAAATATACACCGATCAGACATAACATTATGATGTGAATAACACTGATTATCTCTTCATCACGGCACCTGTTAGTGGGTGGGATATATTAGGCAGCAAGTGAACATTTTGTCCTCAAAGTTGATGTAGTTGAAGCAGAAAAAATGGGCAAGCGTAAGGATTTGAGCGAGTTTGACAAGGGCCAAATTGTGTGGCCAAAAGCAGCATAGGTATTACTGGTATTATTAACAAATACATACATACATTTCAAATTATATTTGTTAATAAGAATTCAAATTTGATACCAGTAATACCATTGTGTAGCCAGCTGCCTGTATAGCCCTAGACCTATATATAGCTGTGCAATCCCTAGTTACTAAAAAATTGTTCTCAGACATAACTTCTGAGAACAATGTTGTGAATTAGCACATTTTATTATACCGTTTCTAAATTGGCAGCTAAAGTTTTACTTGGAAACGTTAAAAAACCCTCTGATCCTTTAACAATGCATTGGAGCAAAAAAAAGTAAGAGAAGAAAGCTTTATAGAGTCAAAATATAACACACTCACTTCATCATGAAATGTTGAAGGGATTTTTTTAATGCTGAATTGAGTGTGCAGAATATGTTGCCTCTAACATACACACCGAGTTGCTATCTGCCCATTTCACAGCGTGATTTCTCGACTGCCACAAATACTGCCCTAACAAAACACAGATTTGTGCACTTTTTACTGTATCTGTTATGTTAATTGGCCTTTAGTTTGAATTTATCTTTATAGTATGGTTAAAAAAAGCGTTACCTTGCCAAAGCATTGACCGAGCTCTTAGATCTAATGGTGTTGTTGAGCGCGCCAAACGCAAACTTTTTTGACAGTAATTGGCAGTACTCTGATCCAATGGCATATAGGATCGTCAGTACTCCAGTGTGGAGGAACTAGTGGGGGCGGCAATAACATTTTACGGTGGCTGAGACATCCTTTACACACAAAAATCTGATGGCGCCCTAGGTAACCGCCTAGTTTGCCTATGTTAAAAACGTCCTTGTGACTCACAATATGTACAGTGGGGAGAACAAGTATTTGATACACTGCAGATTTTGCAGGTTTGCTCACTTACAAAGCATGTTGAGGTCTGTCATTTTTATCATAGGTACTCTTTAACTGTGAGTGACGGAATCTAAAATAAGAATCCACAAAATCACATTGTATGATTTTTAAGTAATTAATTAGAATTTTATTGCATGACATAAGTATTTGATACATCAGAAAAGCAAGACTTAATATTTGGTAGAGAAACCTTTGTTCGCAATTGCAGAGATCATACGTTTCCTGTAGTTCTTGACCAGGTTTGCACACACTGCAGCAGGGATTTTGGCCCACTCCTCCATACAGACCTTCTCCAGATCCTTCAGGTTTCGGGGCTGTCGTTGGGCAATACAGACTTTCAGCTCCTCCAAAGATTTTCTATTGGGTTCAGGTCTGGAGACTGGCTAGGCCACTCCAGGACTTTGAGATGCTTCTTACGGAGCCACTCCTTACTTGCGCTGGCTGTGTGTTTCAGGTCGTTGTCATGCTGGAAGACCCACGACCCATCTTCAATGCTCTTACTGAGGGAAGGAGGTTGTTGGCCAAGATCTCGCGATACATGGCCCCATTCATCCTCCCCTCAATATGGTGCAGTCGTCCTGTCCCGTTTGCAGAAAAGCATCCCCAAAGAATGATGTTTCCACCTCCATGCTTCACGGTTTGGATGGTGTTCTTGGGGTTGTACTCGTCCTTCTTCTTCCTCCAAACACGGCGAGTGGAGTTTAGACCAAAAAGCTCTATTTTTGTCTCCTCAGACCACATGACCTTCTCCCATTCCTCCTCTGGATCATCCAGATGGTCATTGGCAAACTTCAGACGGGTCTGGACATGCGCTGGCTTGAGCAGGGGGACCTTGCGTGCGCTGCAGGATTTTAATCCATGACGGCGTAGTGTGTTACTAATGGTTTTCTTTGAGACTGTGGTCCCAGCTCTCTTCAGGTCATTGACCAGATCCTGCCGTGTAGTTCTGGGCTGATCCCTCACCTTCCTCATGATCATTGATGCCCCACGAGGTGAGATCTTGGATGGTGCCCCAGACTGTGGGAGATTGACCGTCATCTTGAACATAATTTTCTAATAATTGTGCAACAGTTGTTGCCTTCTCACCAAGCTGCTTGCCTATTGTCCTGTAGCCCATCCCAGCCTTGAGCACGTCTACAATTTTATCCCTGATGTCCTTACAGCTCTCTGGTCTTGGCCATTGTGGAGAGGTTGGAGTCTGTTTGATTGAGTGTGTGGACAGGTGCCTTTTATACAAGTAACAAGTTCAAACAGGTCTGTGAGAGCCGGAATTCTTACAGGTTGGTAGGTGATCAAATACTTATGTCATGCAATAAAATGCAAATTAATTATTTAAAAATCATACAATGTGATTTTGTGGATTTTTGTTTTAGATTCCGTCTCTCACAGTTGAAGTGTACCTATGATACAAATGACAGACCTCTACATGCTTTGTAAGTGGGAAAACCTGCAAAATCGGCAGTGTATCAAATACTTTTACTCCCAACTGTATATAGGACTATCCCTTAGGGTAGATAATTTGAAGGGCTGTGAGGGTTAAACGTACAATTCTAATGTTCCATTTTCAGGTGTTTTTGTCCCCAGGAATGGTTTTGAAAAGACATTTTCAATGTAATGCCAGGCTCAGCGATCAACAGCTAACTTTACGACCTATTGAACACTGTAGAAATACTTCCTCACAGTACAAAGAAAATATAAACAGCATAGGGGCATACAGGGGTTTCATTCACGAGTGTGTGCACAGTATAGGGCTGTCCTTTTTTATAATCTCTCTCTGCAATTATAAAGCAACCGCTAATGAGTTGTCCAAACGTTACAAATGAAGTGAACCCTCGTGCATGGATGAAATGAACGTTATAAGAGCCAGATAAAGAGGTCTGTCTCAGTGCGGGTAACTGGAGCATTAGATCTCTGACTGCTCAACTGACCGTGTCTCCGCATCATGAGTCACTTCTGTAGTGAACTTATCAAAAACTCGTTCTGTACCAAAGCAGTCCAGCACCATCCATCTTGATGATCTCTCTAAGCATTCTAAGCACATATTGTTGATATGTCATAATCAATATAGAGTTGTCCTTGTTGTGTGTGTGTGTGTGTGTGACCTTGTGTTTGGAACTGTACCGTTCTGTATCGTGTGGCCTTGAGCTCATGAGCACATGCTCAATCACCTCGGCAACCCTTCAAGTGACCCGACTACAGCTGTGACACCTCTTCTACCGACTCTTTTTGTATGAGGCACCTTAGAGAGTGATGGCTTGACAGGAAAATGGAGGAATTTATCTTCCTTTGTTAGCTTTGCTTCAGGGGCTTACGGTCTTGCAAGAAGAACTTGATATAACCAAACTGAAAGAGCAAAGAAAGATAAATGAATTGATAAAGCATTCCAGGCTTTTGTCGTTAATAATCTTATAGTTGTTATGAATGTATGCGTAAAAACGATTTCTGCATATTCAAGTTTTTGTTGAAGTTTCTGTAAGGTAAGAAGCATGTTTAGCCTTTTTTTTTTTACAATGTTTTGAATTTTTAATAATTCTTAATAATACAATAATAGACGTATAATAAAATTTGTTGTAGCACAATGTATGCAAACCTGCTTGTATGTTCTGTTAAAATTTTCTCTGTATGTATAAGAAAGAAATGTATAGAGCTGAACGTTTTATAATAAAAACTTAACTAGGGCTGCATGATATATCAAAATTATCGAAATATCGCTAATGTACATTAAGATACATCAGCTTGTGATAACTGCATGATTTTAATACTCCAAAGGATTACAAAAAGTTTTAGGTTGATGCAGACAGCAGAGAGACACATGACTGTTACATACGTGTGACATGTTATTAAATTAAATAAGTGAAGTATATACTAACACACACAGAGAAATCTGCCTCTCAGACAGCATCCAATCCCAAATACACTTATATGGCCAAATACTAGGGGTATTGAAATGAATCATTGCATTGATGCAGTGATAGATCATAATTGATTATAGCCTACTGACGTTTCGCTGACGTCATTTGTCACCAGTTTTGTGCAAGTGACTTCCAAACTGTAATACATTATAGATTACTTGTTACTGTCATTTAAAAGTAATTCTTTGCCTTACATTATTACTGTCTCAGAATTGTAATGCGTTACATCACTCCTGTATTACTTTTGAGTTACTTTCACCAAAATAACTACAAAAGTAGAACTTAACATTCTTAAATGACACAATGTAGGCTACTACAGAGCATTTTACATCCAGTAGAAAGTGATATTATGTAGCGTAATGACTGTGGGCTATCCAGGCTACTAACAATATAGCATGTAATTGGCAAAGTGAAGGCTCAAGACATGACAGACAGAATCACAAACGATCCAAGTCTGTTAAAAGTATGGTAGAGGTAAAGTGATTATCTGGCAATATTTGGGTATATCTTGGGTCTATTCATATTAGACACAACAGAACTGTATGTACACTTTAATGCCAACAATCAGAAAAGAACATTTGTCATTATTTTATTCTCTTTGAATTCAAGATGTTCACTGCACAACACAAAACCGTCATGCACAAAGTGCAAGAGATGTTTTTTGTTTTATTGCTAGTGCTATTTCGCGACGTCGATAGTTCTTTCGGTTTTAGACAAAGGTTGCAGTTGACTTTTACATTCTTCTTGTCCTTATATTTGACAAATTCGAAGTAATGCGCAGTCGTCCATCTCGCGAATGTACAGTCTTCTGCCATCTTCATTCGTTTGGCTCCGCGGCGCGAGCCTCCGCTGACTGCGCTCGCGCCTCGTTCGTTTGGGGATGTGCTTACTCGATGCGCTCGTTGTGCTATACTTTAAAAAACGAAAGCCTTTAAGCCTTCTTTATTTACAAACTTGGACACCACACGCGGCTTTTGACTGACCAGGTTATAACTTACTTGCATTTCTCATTCGTTAATGTCTCGCGGTCTTGCTGTTTTTTGTTTGTTTTTTCCCCTTAAAAGTTTGGGCTAAACATGTGTTGTAAAATATTACTGAAAATTGATTAGTAATATCTTACACTACTGCGTTACAACAAAATGTAATTTGTTACTGTAATGCAGTACTTTTGTAACGTGTTACTCCCAACACTGTTCGTCACACATACACGCATCTCACCCCCTAGCGTAAAATGCCGGAGAGAGGCGAAACACAAAAGTGAGTAATAAAAAATGCATCCACTTTTTAACATTTACTGAGTGTGAGCGTGTGTGTGCGAGTGAGTGAGAAGAAATAATTTCTTTCTTTGGCTGAACACAAAGGAAGATATTTGGAAGAATGCTGAGATCTGCTTGTTACTGCTGTGGATGACCCTTGCGGTTAGAGGCAATGAGGTGACCGGGACAAGCAGGAATCCGGTCAATGCTAAATTTATTTTACAAAAGTAGAAAAAAGTCCCACGGTGCAGAAAAAATAGTGCTACAAAAAAAAAATCAAAGAAATAAATACAATTAGACAGTACAGGAAACACGTTCGTGCCAACAGTCTATTGTTGAACCACAGGGGGCACAAGTTAACATTTATCTTAACCAGTAGTTAAATTCTATAACCATTTGTAACCAGGCTAACTTCCGTCAACATAACCAAAGTGACAACCTGCTTGCACAGGGAGCATGCCTTAACCATGGAGACATTTGTGAAAGACGATTCAAAAGATATTTACTTAGGTGCAGATCCTGAACCATATCTATTTGAACCGTAATACCTGCAACTACACAAACTTAGGTAACTTTGGAAGTTATCTAGCTGGGGACTATTTTCAGGCGCTGCATAATATCATTGCGCCGCTGCACCCATGGTACGGCAGCAAAGTTCCTTGATTATTACGCAGGAATGAGAGTTTAGTTTCTAGCCATATTGGCCTAGCAAATCGCAACTTTTCCTTTTCCGTCTGTCTTAGTACACGATGCAACTACAGAAGAGTCAAGTTTTAAATAGGAAAAATATCAAAACTCTTTGGTCATTTTTTTGAACGAGATGCTAACGGTCTAATCAGATTCAATGATCTATGCTAAGCTATGCTAAAAGTGCTACCGCCAGACCCGGAGATCGGCTGAATGGATTCGAAAAAGGTAAAACTCAACTGTTTAACTCTAGGGGAGTTGGAAAATGGGCCTATTTTCAACAATAGTGGAGTGTTCCTTTAAATAAACCTAAAACCTAACCTGAAACTGAAACCCCTGTTGTTTACAGTAATGTTAAAACGACACAATGCTTTCCTCTCACAAAATGAATGTGAAACATGTATGTTGGATATATCATTATATCATTGCAGCCCTAAACTAAACATAATTGAACAATTCTAACACAGAATAGTGAGTTATGTGAAGGTCTCGTGAGCAGTAGAGGATGTCTCACGGGCGTTGGGAGGGGGCCAATGACAGAAGAAGGTGCAGAGCAGATGAGGTCAGCAGCAGTGTGGGGTCACCCAGGCCTCGCTGGAATGGGGCGTTGGGCATGCATGGGTGATCCAGGACAGAAAGGGTGATTACAGCATGATTTGTTAGCCTTCGATAGGTTGTGCCTCTCCCAGCCAGGCTCGCTAGAGCATTGAGCAGGACTATTGTAGTATTATTTATATAGCCTACTATCAGAGTATTTAAAACAAAACAAAAAAAGGCTTTTATTTTTTAGTTTTAAGTTTATTTGGGTTTTAGTTTGTTATTACTTGCCATTTTTACAAATATTTTTTTAAATAAATATTTCTATTTAGCTTAAAGGCACAGTATGCAAGATTTTTGGATCAAAATATCCCAAAACCACTAGAACAATGCTATATATTTTATTGACTTGTGTACTTATCCCAAATGTTTCCAAGAATGTTTAAATCCAGAGAAATAAGCAATTTTAACCAGGACACTGAAGTTTTTTTTTTATTTATTTTTTTTATCCATGGAAACCCCAAAGACGCTTTAATATGTGTTTTATTATACAGGTGGGTTTGGACACATTCATCGACAGAAAACTAATCATTGATATGCAGCTCAACACAGTTAGTCTTATTGTTTAAATCTGGTTTTCTTGATTTTTCCGTGAGTACCATGTTTTACCATGCCTAATATCGATCTCTTACTGCAGTGTGAACAAGTGTCTCATAGCAGCCGCAGAGCGAACGCAGGATAATAATATAGAGACAGAGCGTATTTAGGCCACGCCCACACCGGGGGGGAAAACAGTCCAACGCTCTCCATTGACTTTGCATTGCGTGAGGCTGCCTCATTGTCATTTCCGACTTATAACAAAAAACAGAACAATGTCTAAAAGCTGATATGTGAGAAGGTGTACAGCAAACAAGCTAAAAAACACAGAAATAAGTTTTTATAAGCTGTCAACCCAAAAAAACGAGCGTTTAAGAAGATAAAAGTGGATACAGGCAATACGAAGTGAAGCTTCAGCAGGAAGAATGGGTACATTTTGGGATCCTGACACTCAGTAGGCCTCAATATGTCTATGTGCGCAGTAAACATTTTGTCACTGTTAAGTCAAATATTCTAATGTCCGTTTTATATATTATATTTCCTGTCGCTGATTACGTTCCCCTCCAGTCGTCGTAGTTCTCAGTGTAATATGACCCGTCTCAATGGCCTGAATCCACTTTTTTGTACTTAAACGCTCGTTTTTTGGGTCAACAGCTTATAAAAACGTCTGGGTTTTTGCTTCTGGGTTTTGTTTAGCTTGTTTGCTGTACACTTTGTCACGTATCCGCTTTTATACATTGTTCAGTTTTTTGTTATAAGTCCGAAATGAGGCAGCCTCCCGCAATGCAAAGTCAATGGAGAGCGTTTGATTGTTTTCCCCCCCGGTGGGCGTGGCCTTCAGATTATGACGCGTGTCGCTCTGTCTCTATAGCGTGACATAACATAACATAACGTAACATTCAATACACTTAAATAATGTATATAATATGATAAAACAGTGTTGTTACTGCAGAATAATAAAAGCTCAGCGAAATCCAGGCAACATCAAGCTGCGCCTTTGTTTTGAATAAGTGACCTGTAGAGGCGAGAAATTATAGTCTGGATTCCAGCCGAATTTACAACATTTGAGGTTGAGATCTTGTCAGCGCGTCATCACACCTGGATAACAGAAAATGGGCAAAGAGGCGGGACATGGGTGGAGCTGCGGTGACGTGATGACTTACACACAGCAGACAAACGACAATCCACCTGTCACTCAAAGTGGCCACGCTCTTAATTATGCAGAACTTTATATAATAATTATATAATGTAAACGAATGAGTTATAAAAATAATTCATCCCCCTCACAGTTGTCATGAAGGGCAAAATTTGCCGTATATACCAAGCGGCAACCTCCCGCAGTTTCTCTTGAAGCAAATACGGAAGTGATTAAACTGCAATTCATCGACTGGAGACCGGCTCCAGAAGGGAGCAGAATCTCATTGAGCCCCATGTTAAAATGCCCAACTTTACAGCAGAAGAACACATGTTTACAGCCTGGTACAAATTGTGGTTTTGGTCTATACGGCAAATTTTGCCCTTCATGACAACTGTGAGGGGAGTGAACTTTTGTATAACTCATTAGTTTACATTATATAAAGCCTTAAAGTTCTGCATAATTAAGGGCGTGGCCACTTTGAGTGACAGGTGGATTGCCATTTGTCTGCTGTCTGTTAGTCATCACGTCACCTCAGCTCCGCCCACGTCCCGCCTCTTTGCCCATTTTCTGTTATCCGGGAGTGATGACGCGCTGCCAAGATGGCAACGGCCAGCTCGACCCTACTTTACGCTTCAAAACGGCTCTTCAGAATCCAATGGGTGACGTCACGAACACTACGTCCATATTTTTTTTCCTGTCTATGGTATATAGACCAAAACCACAATTTGTACCAGGCTGTAAACATGTTTTTTTCTGCTGTAAAGTTGGGCATTTTAACACGGGGCTCAGTGAGATTCTGCTCCTTCTGGAGGAGGTGCTTTTCTGGTGTTGCATGAACGCAATTGGCTCGTGTCTGCCCTAGGGTATTTGCATAGGCGATATGATTGACTGACGCCTGCGTTGGTGCTTAAAAAGTTGAAAATGAACAATGCATGACGTCACCAGTTCAATAAATGAGAAGCGTTGACGCTGCCGCACCGCACCCTGTGAATGCATAATCGTTTACATGTAAAAACCAAGATTTGAGAATTTTGTGTGTATTACGTGTTCAGTCGATAAGCTTGTAGTGTTTCTTTACAAAGTGACATCACCAACTACTTGCCTGACATGCGTAATACAGCGTTTTTAATTGTTTTGACAATGATCTGTACACAAAAATGCAAAGGAAAAACTTTTCTTTATTTATACGGGTTTTGAATAAGAATGCTATTCTTTCAATTGTGGCTACAATAAAGTGGCATATATAACAAATAAAACTTTCAGATGCATATTTAGTTTGCTTGTGTTTTAGGGTGCTAAATATTTAATGAGAGGAATGTTTGTTGATGATTTGATGATTTGACATTTGTTGAAATCTGCAATAAACTCTTTCGGTTCAGAAATGAAATAATCTGGCCTGTGGTTCGAGGCAGCTGAGGTGTGTGTAGATGATTTTGGGAAGAACTCCTCTGGGCTGATGGACCACAGTAGTGCTCAGGTTCTCTCGGTCATGTAATTATCTGACAGCTCTTGATAGAAATCAGTGACAGCCCGCAGCGGAGTCTCAATAACAGCACACATCTGCGCAGGTATCAGGACTTCAGATTAACTCCGAGGCGTGATCATTTCTCTGTCACTTACCTCTAGACTGAACGCTTGAAATGTCACGCATCAGATCCCCTCAACTGCCCATTACTACAGTGAGGGGAAAGCCAGTCATATCAGGGCCTGAGAAATGGAGTGATCTCTATATTCAAGGCTTCGTCGCTGCAGCCGCCCTCCGCAATCTTCTGCCAACTCCATCAAGAAAGACACTCATTAGCTTTTGATAAGTTAAGGTTAATCAGTAGTAGTGATCTTCAGATTTCAAGGAGTTTCTTATTCGATTACATTTCGATCTGTTTCTCACACGAAGCTATCATATAAAGATTCTGCGAAAAAAACGCTTGTTTTCCAGAAAAGCAGCGTAACGGTTTAGAACAACATGAGGGTGAGTACATAATGGGTGAACTATATCTATACAACCAAGTTTTAGCCACTTTGACAATGAGGTTCATCGTTTTTTGTAATATTACTCTGAAGGAGATGCTGCAATACTGCCATATATAACATTCACTGGTTATATTTTTTATTATTTTAATTATTTGTTACTCATTGTCATGGATCACAAGATGTTACAGGTAATAACAATATAATATTTTCGGTAAAATGTGTCTTATATAGCTTAAAATCATGATTTCTTGTCTGAATTACTTAGTGTATTTTTTTTTTTTTAATTCCATTTTATTTTTGTAATATATATATATATATATATATATATATATATATTTGTATTGTTATTGTTATTTTTATAATTTTTTTATTTATTTTTATAAATTTTTATAATTTTTTATTTATACATTTTTATTAATTTGTATTTATATTAATTTATATTTCTTTATTAATTTATATTTGTATTTATTTATTTATTTTCATTTATATTTATTATATTTATTTTATTTATTAATTTTAATTAATTTAATTATTTTTTATTTATTTTAATTTATATTCATTTATATTTATTTATTAATTTATTATTTTTTATTTATTTGTATTTATTTAATTTATTAATTTGTATAAATTTGTATTAATTTGAATTTATTTGAATTTATATAAATTTAAATACATAATTTTAGTTTATTTTTAGATAAAAGTAGTATTTTCCTAATTTTAAAGCATTAAACTGTTTAATCTTATACAAATGTGTCCATAAATAATGTGTCAATTCTGTTATCGTACCATACTTTACTTTTAAATTGGTGGACTAAGAGAAATAATGTACAGGAAATGATGTCACTTTTCCTCACCACTAAAAGCACTGAAAAAGATGTGTGTTTTCTCTCTGAGAAAATATTTTAATCTAAAACTTTCTTACACCGAGAGTTATTTTGTAAAATGTCAAAATTGCTACAACAATATCAAAAGGAAAACAGGTCTTTAATCATTTTAAAAGTCTTTTAATCATGATTTCATTAGTGACATGGAGTTTTGAGTTAAACCATTTAAAATGGTCAATTCTGTTACTGTCAAACTCTGTTTCCAAGGTAGAGTAAAGGTGCGTTCACACCGGACGCGATTCGCGCGATTCGCGCGAGTGATTTACATGTTAAGTCAATGCAGAGACGCGAAATGGCATTCTGCGGCGCGATTCGCGCGAATGAGGCGGCGAGATTCGCGCGATTCGCGCGATTGAGGCGGCGAGAAGGACGCGACTTGAGCGTTTTGAACGCGCGAATCGCGCGAAACGCTCAAGTTGAAAAATCTGAACTTTGGCGGATATTTCGCGCCGCGTTAACCAATCAGGAGCTTGCTCTAGTAGTGACAACAATGAAGAGAAAATCTGTATATTGATATCTGGTTCAGACAATATGATTATCACTGTGATAACATTAAATTACATGAAACACAACCCAGTCTCTTTTTGTTAAATGCAAGTTTATGTATGATCAATAATACAAAAGTATCAGTAATGTATAACAAGCTATACATGAAACAAAGCAACAATGCAGTCAAACATTCAAAGTCAGTGCTAGTAGGCTAACGTTACAACTGCAACGTACAGTTATAGCCTAAAAATATAAAGTAATGAAACTTATCTTTGCCCTCAGCCTAAACGATTTGCCAGGGAACAAATTATAGATCCATGAGACCAAAGATCGGCCGTTACAAGACGAATTATAGCTCGAGACACACCACAGAGACATCAGAGCCAGCGGGAGACGGCAGAAGGACTGGCCGAGGAAAGGTTGCCCTCGCCGGCTTTCACGTGCGCTGAGCGCCGCTGTCCACTGGAGCTCACAGCTCCGACAACGGCAGATAAAATGTTCAAATAGGCACTGTTTATGTAAATAAACCACAGATTTGAGCTTTAAACAACTACATTATCGACTGAAAAAGTCTTAAAACTACGTTTTGTCACACATTAACAGTAGATATGAACAAAAAAAAAGACATGTAAACACAGCCCATGTCAGCCATTTCTCAACGAGACGAGCTGCTGGCGGAAGCCCCGCCCATGACGCGAATTCGCATCTGTTGTGCAGTGAATGTCACACGCGATTCGCGCGAATTTCACGCGCGATTCGCGCGAGTAAACTCAAAATGTACACGCGTCCACCTTCGCGCGATCAGCGCGAATTATTCGCGCGAATCGCGTCCGGTGTGAACGCCACATAACAATGTTGACAGCATGTAACTTGCCAAACAAAACTATAAAGAACTCTGTTTTTGGTTCAAATGATAAAAAGGGAGAAGTAACTTGTGAATAATTAAAATATATTTTCTCCCTTAACTTTTTGAAATACAAAATGTATCTCCAATTATAGAATCACTCACGTGTTTACAGCGTGTTGTCGTGCAGGTCAATAACGAAAGCTTGTGCAAAGCTCCGCCCCCTCATTATGCAGTCAAGGTGAAGATTTAAATATCACTCAAGCGCCACTCCAAGTGTAAAGGAAAATATGCAAATGAGCGCATATCCATCAAAGAATGTTTCTCTCTTGGCAGAAAGCTATTAATTTTTTTTCATCAGTTGCTGACACTTTAACGTATACATCACCCTCAGATTGCAAATGATTTTTTCCTCTTGTACGAGTTCTCTCTCCTTATTGACGTGTTATATTTTCTTTGCGCATGCATCTTGTTATTGTTCTAAAGTTTCCCTGTCTAGTGTGCATTAGTGCACCCTGATTGAAATTTTACCGACAAACTGAAATATGACTCTGTGTTTAATGGAAAAAATAATTACACGTCAGGTGAAACAAAGCATGACTCATAGTTACCGAGGAAAGTGACTAGAGACACGAGCCAGCAACGAGGTCAACAAGCACACTCACACACACACACACACACTCGCAATTTACATGCTGTTCTTGCTCACTATCTGCTGAACTACTTAATATAATTTCATGAATTCTTCATAAGACTCTAGTAAACGTTTATCCTGTCTTGGACATGATCTGCATCTCAGCACTCGCTGGTGAACTGGCAAGGATATATTTTTGAATGAGACCTTTGGGGTGTACTCATACATTTAGAAGCCACTATGGCAGCTTTGCCTTCACCTTTTTTGTACGTCTAAAGCTCTTGTAGATGATGTGAATATCTTGATCGTTTACATTTTTATATACACCGATCAGGCATAACATTATGACCGGTGAATAACACTGATTATCTCTTCATCATGGCACCTGTTAGTGGGTGGGGTATATTAGGCAGCAAGTGAACATTTTGTCCTCAAAGTTGAAGTGTTAGAAGCAGGAAAAATGGGCAAGCGTAAGGATTTGAGAGAGTTTGAAATTGGCCAAATTGTGATGCTAGACAGACCTGGGGTCAGGGCCGGATTAACCATTAGGGCAACTGGTCACTTGCCCATGGGTACAGGACATCTAAGGGGCCCTGGGCACTGTCAAAGATTATGTTAGATCACATTATAAACGCAATCCTCACTTTCCTAATTATATGCAGATTTTTGCAACCCGTTCGATAAAAATATTATGATAAATCACGTCAAAAACAGTGTCTGTAGCTTCTTGCGCTGCTACGCAGCGAGAGGACGAGCTGTCATGCCAAATCACGTGACTTGACGCTTTGAAACCAGTGTTGCCAGATTGGACGGTTTTGAATTTGATTGTGCGGTTAAAAACGGGTTTGGGCGGGTGGACAAAATTTGGGCTGGTGTGGGGTCAGTTTGGTGGTTTTTAGGGCTGGGCAAATTAACGTGTTAACGCGGGCGATTATTTTTTTCAGCTTAACGCATTAAAAATATTTAACGCAAATAACGCAGCGTCCGTTTTTATATACATTTTTGCTTAGCGTTACATGATCATAAGCGTGACAAGACACAAGCGAACGCGCTGTATGTCAATGTCTGTGTGTGTGTGTGTGTCAGTGTCCTGTCTGTGTGGATGCGTCTCATGTCAGCTAATCAAGGGACACACACACACACACACACTCGACGCATAGATAGACTCGCGTCAGTTTCCTGCTCACATCGAGTTCTCTTTTGCTCTTGAACAAACAATAACACAGAGGATTTTGAGTATTCTCATATTAGGAGTCTTAAATTAGTTAAATAACGTCTTAAATGAACTTAAAGAGTTGTGAGGAAATGAGATGCGCGGGACAGCGCGTGAGATCCGCGGATGTTCTTAAAGTGACAGGAGCACTGTTGATGATGTCATTAATGTTCATCAAAGAACAACGGGAACAGAGAAAATTTTTGCTTTAATGATGATTCATCTATATTTAATTTATTATTTATGCAGTTAAGAAAGATAACTATTACATTTCTGTATATGTATAACAGGGAAGGCCATGGGTAAATATAACATTTATTATTTTGGGTTTATGTAAAGATTGTTTTAAGTTCACTTAAATTTAAAGTTGTTTTTTTTTAAAGCCTAATAAATGTTGAAATTGGGATCTTTCAGTTATACTGTAATGTAACGTCATTAAAGGGGTGGTAAAACACATTCTTTTGAAGGCTTGACTGTGTTTGTGGGGTGCACTGTAACATGTGTTCATGCTTCGTTTTAAAAAAAATTGCCTTATTTTTCATATATTTGACCTTTATTCTACACTGCTCTGTGACTCCTTGTAAAACGGTCTGATGCTTTCCGGGTTGTATGAAGCCAGTCCCTCAAAAATACGCAGTGGGCTCTGATTGGTTAGCTGGCCCAGTGTGTTGTGATTCGCTAACCGCCTAGTGTACGTTTGTCGGAAACGTCACGCCCCTTCCCTTACCGGAGGCTGTGCTTTGGTCATAGAAACAACAGCGTCAATAAAACCATATGAGCCCCAATCAGACCCAGAACATTTGAGTGAAGATGATCGAGCAGAACCTGTTCAGTAAAGACTGCGGATCTATAGTGATCGCTACTGAATGGCACTTTAACTTTTGTATTTTTAGAACGATTATAGCCAAATATCTGTCGCAAGAACTAACCCAAAACGAACACTAAGCACTGGCTTTAACTAGTAAGTTAGCCAAATCACACACAGAACCATGTTTAGCATGCCTGTAGATAAACAATACATAAAAGCTCTAATCAAAGAATCATTTACACTAATGTCAGGTTCGCTGTTGAGATTTTAACGTTAGTGTTTGTAACATTAGGTGTTCGTCGGATAACGTTAAGTATGAATGAGCATTTAACAGACTGGTTTGCAGAACAGCGTTGTCATCTGTTTACTTCCTTGCTACAACCTATTACAGGAAAACACATCGATGAAATATAAATCAGACTTACAGGTTGTGGCCCGTAAACAGCTTCTGTTTGTAAATCCAGCTTTCAGGACAAGCCGTTGTGCATATCCTGTATTGAACTCGCGAAGTTTGTGGAAGTTTGTGTTTTCCTCCATGAAATGTGCAGCGCGCGTCGTGCATCCACGCACCGGCAGTGTTTTTTTCACGCAGCTGACGTTGTGCAAATCTGGCATTGAAATCGCGAAGACGGTGGATGTTTTCCTCTGTTGTGCTGCAGGGAGCCCTGCGCGCGCCTGATTCCCCGCTGACTCAAACACACGTGCAACATGCTGTATGTTAAACACTCTGCAACGCACCCCTGTCCCTATGAAGGCTGAACAGAGCAAGTACCCCAGACCTGCAATCCGGATGAAAATAACAGCGTTTCCTTGGCATCGCGGCAACAACACTCCAGCCTTACTATACCACAACAGCGCCGCGATACAAAATGGCCTCACCCCCCCTTAGTTAATATTCTCGGAGGAGGGGTTTATGTAAATATTGGGCCTGGTGATGTCAGCAAGCCCTGGAGGAATGTGTGTAGTCGCCTACTGGCCGTTTGCTGTAGTCCTTAGAAACTGATTTCTTTAAAAGCAAATATCTCCCTTTGCTTTAAACTTTGAACGTTGTAACTTTGCAGATGTTGTTTATGCTCAAGCAGCAACATTACACGCTAGCTAAAGTTAGAATAGTGAAATCGTGGTTTACCACCCCTTTAATGTTTCATAGACACTTTAGTATCAGTGATACTGGCCTTCATTCATAAAAATATGACAATACAACACATATTTAAAATATGCTGTCTTTAAATTGTTTATACATTAATTTGGAGAGTAACTGAAATTATTACAATATCAAAATATTAAAAACGTAAAATATTAAAAACTTAATTACAGAAAAAAGTGTGATTAATTAGTTTTTTTTTTTTTAATCGATGCCCAGCACTAGTGGTTTTCAAACATCTACATTTTATAGTCTAATTGGTTAATAACAAACTCAAGTGTGCATCATGACCAGCTCATGACACATACCGGCCCAGCGTTCAGCGTAGAGTCAGCTGGCGTTGGTGTTGACGTCGCCGACGAGCACGCACTTTCAGCCAATCAGCGATCAGCAGGGAGTCGCGACTAGCGCTCATTCATGGATCATGACAGGTTTTCAGCGCCAAACTGTAGCTGGATATCAAATGATCGCTATGCCAAAGTGGCATTAATGTACAGTAAGTTATCTACAGTAATGAGTGGTGGGAGAGTGAACCAACTCTCAAAACGTGGATTACACCTGTGACTCAAAGACTCTTTATAAATATAACTAACTCCAAGAGCACGGTTGAATGATTGAATTGAAATCGAATATATGACTCCTGAGCATCATCGTGTGCACACTGGCCTGATCAGGACATCTGCACCTTTTAAAGCGTCTAGACTGCGCTGTACTCGTCCCAATAGCTCCTGAAAGAGGTTTGACTCAACGATTAATCCATTTTGACTGTGTTAAGTTCTGCGTTGTGTTCTATAAATATGTACTTCACAAAAGACAACGTTACTGTAGTTATATCTGAAGTTAAAGCACAACACAAAGATAAACGCATTCTTGTTGTTAATGTTTTGTTGTAGGACTATTGTACAGTATCAGTGAATGACACATTTCTCTCTTGGCTGTGGTGTGTGCATTAAAGTGTGCATAATGCCTGCTAATTACATAGTTTTTTTCCGATTATATTGGGCACTTTTTGCACTTAAATTAGTTTATTCTCACTGTTGACATTTGAAAATGATGCATGTGTTTTTCCATGGGTTAAAATCATCGATTAATTTCGTGATTTTCGTGGTTTCCACTTGGACGTTTTAGTCATGCATGACTGTTTTTGAATGCCCTGTTTTGATCCATTTTCCTGGGAAATGTTTTTTATTTTTATTTTATTTTGACATCATTATTTTGTTTTAAGGAGATAAAATGGTGCTAATCAGCCTTGATTGACATGGCAATAAAATTATATCACATTATTTTGGCAGTTCAAATTTTGGGCGTTTTTTTCTTGAATTGGGTGGGTTTTAGTGAGCTTTTGGTCTTTAAATCGTCGACCCAATCAGTCAACACTGTCTGAAATTTAAGCAGGAGCACTAAAAGAAAATTTAAAAGAGAAAAAGAATTGAAATTAGTCGACATTATGAAATATATTACAAAAATAGCCACAATTTCACATTGTAGCATTTTAGAAATAAAAAATCTCTGGTTTTAAGTTAAGGCTTCACTAGCGGCCTGCTTTATTTCACTGTTGCAGTCAAAATATAATTGATTGGCTATATTGAAACATTTAATAATTACTCTGTAGCAGCCACCAAGTTCTGTGAAAGATTCATTGTAAAAGGTTATGTTAAACATTAGTGCATCATTAGTGTTCTGTCTCTTGAATGCACTTTATGCTGAGGCTCTTACATACATCTCCACTGAGCATTGCAGAAGCCTGATTTGTTAATATAGAAGTATAGGCCATATGCTCTTGGTGATGGCGACTTTGCGATTGTTGCTTTGGGGCAGGGGCAGGGGCAGGGAGGGCCCTTGAGTCTTGTTGCCCAGGGCACAAGAAATTGGTAATCCGGCCCTGCCTGGGGTGTTCCCGAATTTATCAAAAGTGCTCCAAGGAAGGGACAGTGGAGGACCGGCCACAGGGTCATGGACGGCCAAGGCTCATTGATGCACGTGGGGAGTGAAGGCTGGCCCGTGTGGTCCGATCAAACAGACGAGCTACTGGAGCTCAAACTGCTCAAGAAGTTAATGCTGGTTCTGATAGAAAGGTGTCAGAATACACAGAGCATCTCAGTTTGTTGAGTATGGGGCGGCAGAGCCGCAGACCAGTCAGAGTGCCCATGCTGACCCCTGACCTCCGCCCAAAGCACCAACAGTGGCACGTGAGCATCAGAACTGGACCACGGACAATAGAAGAAGGCGGCCTGATCTGATGAATCACATTTTCTTTTACATCACGTGGATGGCCGGGTGTGTGTGCGTCGCTTACCTGGGGAACACATGGCACCAGGTGCACTATGGGAAAGGCAAGCCGGCAGAGGCAGTGATGCTACGGGCAATGTTCTACATGACAAATTCATGTATATATTTAAGAAATATTTGCATGTATATACTGTATATACATTTATATAATCTATAATATTTATAAATATAAATGTTTTATATATAAAAATAATATTTTTTTCTTAAATATATACATAATTGTGTGTGTATTTATATATAAATAATAATTAACAGAGTACACACACATATATTATGTAAACACAAACTTTTATTTTGGATGTGATTAATCGCGATTAATCTTTGGACAGCCCTAAAGCAAAGTAATTCCAAATTTCACGTCTAATCCTCTCTTTATTAATGAGTTTTGTGTGTGTAGAGTGAGATTCAACTGCTGTATTCATTTTGTTCCTCTATGGCGCCACATTTGCCGGTTTCACGTCAGTTTGGGAAGCGCACTGCCACTTAGCGGTGAACTTCGGAACAGCAGCATATACCGAAATGAGCAAAATCATGATATCGTACCGTTTGAAATAAAATATGTACCGGTATTTTCCCAGTACCGGTATACCGCGCACCCCTACCACACGGTTTATACTCATACATGCGGATGCAGTCGGGATTCAGTCTTTTATCAGTTCATACATGCAGTTGTGTTTAATGCATCCTAAAGCTATTAGAAAATGTACAGGTGTGCAGATGCGCACATCTATTTTTAATCATTATGAAAAGCATCAGGCCTAAAATCTCAGCTGCGCTCGAGTTCTCGCACTGGCTGCCATTATTCTGAGTCTGTTACTGACTTCACGGCATTGCTTCTAATTAGTCCTGAAACAAGAGACGCTTTAAGTGCCAGATGGCAGTATTATCTGATATTTTCCTAAAACGGCTGCAGTACTTCTTCAATGCTGCTCTTGATATTTTTAATTAAAATGGCTTGTCAGAAAGGCAATCTGAGCTAAATTGATGTTATACAAGATACAATTAATAAAATTTCCCTGACGTTCCTATTAATTACTCGGAGTGGGAACACTTGTTATTGACTCAAAGATCAAGTCTGACTGAAAACCTTATCAAACAGTCCTGTGTAATTTTCTGTTTGATAAGGAAATTAGCATGCGTCTCATTTGCCCGGGTAGAATCTGCATGACGCACATGGACGTGTTTTTCTACGCCTTGTTCTTTGATCTGAGACAGAATTTGCACCTGCATGTGTGACAAATCTGACATGGAAGGCGGTAGTTCAAATATGGACTATTTGGCTGAGCAAGCAGGAAATCTGTCACATGTTATGGTTTATTAAGCAATAAGCTCCAGGTCCGACATCTGTGAAGGTTAAATGGGCGTTTGACTGCCGTACAGGATTGGTGCCTCATAGGTGGAGCTTATCTATCTATCTATCTATCTATCTATCTATCTATCTATCTATCTATCTATCTATCTATCTATCTATCTATCTATCTATCTATCTATCTATCTATCTATCTATCTATCTATCTATCTATCTATCTATCTATCTATCTATCTATCTATCTATCTATCTATCTATCTATCTATCTATCTATCTATCTATCTATCTATCTATCTATCTGTCCAGCTCTCTCTCTCTCTCTCTCTCTCTCTCTCTCTCTCTCATCCATCCATCCATCTATCCATGTCTCTGTCTCTGTCTCATCCATCCATTCATCCATCAATCCATCCATCTATCTCTGTCTCATCCATCCATCCATCGTTCCATCCATCCATCTATCTGTCTCTGTCTCATCCATCTGTTGTCTTGTACTTGTACTTGTGTAATGACAATAAAGTTGAATCTAATCTAATCCATCCATCCATCCATCCATCCATCCATCCATCCATCCATCCATCCATCCATCCATCCATCTATCTCTGTCTCATCCATCTATCCATCGTTCCATCCATTCATCTATCTGTCTCTGTCTCATCCATCCATCCATCCATCCATCATCCATCCATCTCTGTCTCATCCATCCATCTATCTGTCTCATCCATCCATCTATCTCTGTCTCATCCATCCATCCATCCATCCATCCATCCATCTATCTCTGTCTCATCCATCCATCCATCCATCCATCCATCCATCCATCCATCTGTCTATCTATCTCTGTCTCATCCATCTATCTATCTCTGTCTCATCCATCCATCCATCCATCCATCCATCCATCCATCCATCTATCTCTGTCTCATCCATCCATCCATCCATCCATTCATCTATCTCTGTCTCATCCATCCATCTATCTGTCTCATCCATCCATCTATCTCTGTCTCATCCATCCATCCATCCATCCATCTATCTCTGTCTCATCCATCCATTCATCCATCCATCTATTTCTGTCTCATCTATCCATCCATCCATCCATCCATCTATCTGTCTCATCCATCTATCTATCTCTGTCTCATCCATCCATCCATCCATCCATCCATCCATCCATCCATCCATCTATTTCTGTCTCATCCATCCATCCATCCATCTATTTCTGTCTCATCTATCCATCCATCTATCCATCCATCCATCTATCCATCCATCCATCCATCCATCCATCCATCCATCCATCCATCTATCTGTCTCATCCATCTATCTGTCTCATCCATCTATCTATCTCTGTCTCATCCATCCATCCATCCATCCATCCATCCATCCATCCATCCATAACACTTGTAACTATAAATCACTGAAATTGAATTGATTGCTTTCAGCCTGCGATGCAATTATCTGATTACGAGCAGCTATTTACATCTTTAACACATTGAAGGCAAAGTGGCGTGTGGTAGGAGAAGCTGCCTGGTGTTGGTGTGTGTAAAATGTCTCAGTTGGTTGGTCTTTGGCAGGTACAGCCATCTTCATTGTCTTTGTCCTTGCTGCGGAGAGCAGAGGCATATATTTACCTCAAATCCTTTTCCTGCGTGACCAGCTAACTCTGTCTCTTTTGGCCTGTTTGACTGATCACTGCTGTCTGTGGATGTCAGGCTTGTCGAGTTTTACATTTATGAAGATTCTTTAATATGTGATGTGGAAATCACAATTCCAAGGACTCAAGCAACGACTGCAAGGATTCCAGGAAGAATGACTATAGGCAGCCAATTCTTAGCTGTTTCATGGTGGTTTACAGTAGAGATGCACAGACAGTTCCGCCACATATTTAAGAAAACCTTGAAGTACGAACAGAAATCTCCAGGACATTTGGTATGGTGTGTTGCACACATGAAATGATCCAGGTAATGCTGGTCAGTGTTGAAGAGCATGCGTTTATCCGCTTTTGCACAAGGTTTTTTTTTTATTTTTATGATGTACGTGAAGAAATCTAGACAAACACCGTGCTCACCTGCACAGCAATCTTACTGATGTCATATGATGATGATTATATTACAAAATTGAAATGCAAGTGCAAATTCTTTGAGTCACAAGTGAAGAATGCAGTTAGTGTCATCACTAAAGACTAATACTGTCATCACTAGACTTTTTTGGTGCATCATGTTTCCCGCCAACTTCAGCTCTAAAATGTGTGTATGATGTATGCATGGGGATTTGGTGATACCAGAGTGACTGAAAACTGAATTAACCCTCCTGTACTGGGGGGGAATGAGTGTTTGTTTGTGTGGGTGGTTTATTGATGGTTTATTTAACCTGCTATACTTTTGTTTTATGAGGTTTTCCCCACTGCATCTAAAGTTGCCCTGGATATGATGAGGTATTACCCTCTCAACATCCACCAGACCACAGAGTCAAGGTCAGAAGCAAAGGAGGATTACATCCTCTCACTGCTCACCCTCTCACTGCTCTCTCTCTCTCTCTCACTCTCTCTCACTCTCTCTCTCTCTCTCTCTCTCTCTCTCTCTCTCTCTCTCTCTCTCACTCTCTCTCACTCTCTCTCTCTTTGTAGGAAGCTACATTTAAAGGGATAGGTCAACCAAACCTGCTTGACGCGTGTCATTGGTTCTTGCTGAAGCTCAAACGTGCTGCGTAACACGAGAATTAACCTCATTGGCTCTCGCGAAAGCTCAAACGTGCTGCGTAACACGAGAATGAACCTCATTGGCTCTTGCGAAAGCTCAAACGTGCTGCGTAACACGAGAATGAACCTCATTGGTTCTTGTGGAAGCTCAAACGTGCTGCGTAACACGAGAATGAACCTCATTGGTTCTCGCTGAAGCTCAAATGTGCTGCGTAACATGAGAATGAACCTCATTGGTTCTCGCTGAAGCTCAAATGTGCTGCGTAACACGAGAATGAACCTCATTGGTTCTTGCTGAAGCTCAAACGTGCTGCGTAACATGAGAATGAACCTCATTGGTTCTCGCTGAAGCTCAAACGTGCTGCGTAACACGAGAATGAACCTCATTGGTTCTTGCTGAGGCTCAAATGTGCTGCTTAACACGAGAATGAACCTCATTGGTTCTTGTTGAGGCTCAAATGTGCTGTGTAACACGAGAATGAACCTCATTGGTTCTCGCACGTCGAGCGAACATGCTTGAGCTTCCGTTTGCCACAACTGATGTGTGAGTTGATAAATGTTTATATGTGAATAAAAGCCTAAATTTAATCTGTTCATCATATAAAGCGATCGCGTCTCTTTGGAAAATTTGGACTAAACCGCTCGATTCATACGGATTAGTTTTACAATCTCCTTATGATCTTTTTGAAGTGTCAAAGCGGTCTTTGCACAAACATAACAGTACCATTTATATTTATGGAGTTTTATTCCTACAGTGTATGTTTTGGAAGGTCCTGTGTTCCCTTCGTCAATGCCAAACATCACCGCAGCCACTAATGTGGTTTTCTCATCATTAGCTTTTTGCACATGCAGCAGGCGCACGCCGGCCATGCTCAGTTAATGTAAACATTTCCACTTCTGTGGTCAGCTGCAGGGGCTCCAGCAGTGTGTCTGAATGATTGAACGCCGCTCTTACTCACCTCCAGTGCGCCGTGTAACGGACAAACGGCTATACGCTGCCTCGCCCACCTGTTTCGTAATGAGACGTCTTTCAGTCGCAGATAGAATGGCATCTTTGGCACATTGTAAAAATATCATCCAAGAGAGAATTGCTGGGCAAATCAGTCAGCGTCTCACTACGCCTTTCATCACCTGTAAGCTCAACGAAGGAAAGTGTGTGCCAAAATTTAAGCGTCGAGAGTTTGCAATCACTGTCGCCCACCTCTGCGGAGCATATCAGATCTGCTGCACGCTACACTGCCCAAGAGTGTGTATTTCTGGAGATGATTGAATCAATACCATTTTGACACGACTTGTTGGAACATGCCTCTTTATTTCACGCAATTCCTTCCGTTTGGTCAGGGAACATTTATCAAGGCAGCCGCCTGCTGTCAGCTAATAGAGATTGTTCTTTAGTCGGTGCGTGATAGAGGACCACAGTTATGATACATGTTGATCGTTTGTGAAGATATTGACACGGGGTCAAAGAGCAAGACTGCACTTCTTATAACCTCACCATTATACACATGGACACACAGGCTAACAGCCTAGAACGATAGCAAGGCTTATATCTTAATTTATGCGTTTTCTCACCAAGGTATGTGGGAAGTAGTGCTGGCGGTTTCAATTTTGCATGCATTTTTCAAATACTGCCAAACCGGTGTGTAGGTGAAACAATGGCTGTATCTATTCAATAGCCACACATCTAATATTCACATACATTTATGTATATTTAATCCATGATTAATCCAGCGTACGTATAGAGATGGATCATGACTTTAACATTGAGTGACTTTTAAATGTTTATTATGAGATCAGTAAAAATGTTTTCTCGTAAAAAAAGTTTTTGGGATGAATCAAGTCCAAAGATCATCATCTTTTTTTTGTCAATGCCATAGCTTTGCCTTGCTCGTGATCATACATGTGGCAGATGTATCAAAATAAAAGTTTGAAATTATGACACATATACACTCACCTAAAGGATTATTAGGAACACCA
This sequence comes from Gobio gobio, assembly GCF_949357685.1. Taxonomy (NCBI): domain Eukaryota; kingdom Metazoa; phylum Chordata; class Actinopteri; order Cypriniformes; family Gobionidae; genus Gobio; species Gobio gobio. The sequence continues at coordinate 5,621,623 of NC_137113.1, read as the reverse complement.
TACTAATACTGTGTTTGACCCCCTTTTGCCTTCAGAACTGCCTAAATTCTACGTGGCATTGATTCAACAAGGTGCTGAAAGCATTCTTTAGAAATGTTGGCCCATATTGATAGGATAGCATCTTGCAGTTGATGGAGATTTGTGGGCACATCCAGGGCACGAAGCTCCCGTTCCACCACATCCCAAAGATGCTCTATTGGGTTGAGATCTGGTGACTGTGGGGGCCATTTTAGTACAGTGAACTCATTGTCATGTTCAAGAAACCAATTTGAAATGATTTGAGCTTTGTGGCATGGTGCATTATCCTGCTGGAAGTGGCCATCAGAGGATGGGTACATGGTGGTCATAAAGGGATGGACATGGTCAGAAACAATGCTCAGGTAGGCCGTGGCATTTAAACGATGCCCAATTGGCACTAAGGGGCCTAAAGTTTGCCAAGAAAACATCCCCCACACCATTACACCACCACCACCAGCCTGCACAGTGGTAACAAGGCATGATGGAGCCATGTTCTCATTCTGTTTACGCCATATTCTGACTCTACCATCTGAATGTCTCAACAGAAATCGAGACTCATCAGACCAGGCAACACATTTCCAGTCTTCAACTGTCCAATTTTGGTGAGCTTGTGGAAATTGTAGCCTCTTTTTCCTATTTGTAGTGGAGATGAGTGGTACCCGGTGGGGTCTTCTGCTGTTGTAGCCCATCCGCCTCAAGGTTGTGTGTGTTGTGGCTTCACAAATGCTTTGCTGCATACCTCGGTTGTAAAGAGTGGTTATTTCAGTCAAAGTTGCTCTTCTATCAGCTTGAATCAGTCGGCCCATTCTCCTCTGACCTCTAGCATCAACAAGGCATTTTCGCCCACAGGACTTATATAGGACTTATCTGATACTCATTTCAAATGCAAAGATGTCAGCCAATCACAACAGTGGGCGTTTTTACTGCAGTCTCACAGCAGACACGCCCCTTGAAACAGGGCATTCAGCCAGAGGGCAAACATCAGTATAGAAAAAATGCCTTTTATTTCTAAATTATGACATTATATGATGTAAAAATCATACTAACAATATAAGTACACCTCAGAATACATTATAAAATAAAATAAAAAATCCATGCCATAGGACCTTTAATGTTAATCAACATTTACTAATACATTATTAAAATCAAAAGTTGTATTTGTTAACATTAGCTAATGCACTGTGAACTAACATGAACAAACAACAAACATTCGTATTTTTATTAAAGGTGCAGTGTGTGAATTTTAGAGACTTCTAGTGGTGAGGTTGTGAATTGTAATCACCCACCGCTCACCCCTCCCTTTCGGAGCACATAGAGAAGCTACGGTGGCCGACACAGGACAAAGATTTCGTCATCAGAGAGAGCAGAGAGGGACTAGTGGTCTGTAGAGAAGTTTGTCCGTTTAGGGCTACTGCAGAAACATGGCGGCACAAAATGGTGACTTCACTGTAAGGGACCCGCGGTGTGTGTAGATAGAAACAGCTCATTCTAAAGTCATAAAAACAACGGTTCATTGTGTAAGGTCTTTATACACCACTGAAAACATTGTTATGTATATTATATTGCATTTCTGTCAATAGATCCTCAGAAATACTACACTGAATCTTTAACTAGCGTTAACAAAGATTAGCAAATACAATAACAAATGTATTGCTTACGGTTAGTTAATGTTAGTTAATACATCAACTAATGTTAACAAATGAGACCTTATTGTAAAGTGTTACTATAAACTTGTGTATGACATTACAATATTTGTGTGATATACCATAAAACTGCCAGAAATGCGAAAATATAGGCTACCGTGATTAGGGTTGGGTACCAAACTGGGTACTTTTAAGGGCACCGACCGAATTACGTCGGTACTACCGAGTCTCGAATCACATTAAATCAATCTGTACCAAATTTAGGTACCTGAGAACGCATCTGGTGATATAGACTAGTGTCTGTGAATATTGAACCGCAAAAAGACTATTTAAATACGAATCCTGCATGTCCAGTGTGTCTTTGTGTAAATGAATGCCGCTGACGCGCAGTTTAATTTAGCTCACACACAGAATCGCGCATCACGGTCACGTGTTTCCATTTCATACGAGGACATGAACGCATGAACATCATCTCCAGAGCCTCTCTGAGAGTCACTTCATGAGCATTTTACCGTTTAATTTGAGAAAAACTACGGTCATGTCATAAACACACAGAAACTCAAAGGTCTTCACGGCAACACGTCAAAATAAAGGTTCGGTTTCACTTGACAAATATATCACTGTTGTACAGTAGAATTTAGATAAGTCTCAGTGTAATAATAATAATAAATTATTAAAACGTAATTTTTTAAGAAATAAATCACAAATTCTCTTCCATGTTTTAATTTTAGCAGTATAAAGCTCAGTGCAGCACTTTGTTTGACAAAAAAAGTTTGTTTAATTAAATTAAAAGATAAATTAATGTTGTATGGCTTCATTTAATTGCCAGAAAATACACAACACAGAATTTGTGGGAAATATTTTTATAGAAATTGAATAAAAAATAATAATAATTGATTGACAAATATGATTTCAATTAATTAAGTAGCTAGTGGCCTACAATTTACTAGTAAATATTACAGTAAACAAACATCACAGACAATGGCAGACCAATGCAGCTCTGGCATAATGTCAATAACACCTCTATAAATGACTTAGGCCCCGATCACACAGAATGCGTTTTTCAGGTTCGAAAATGCGAGGCGCACTGGCTTTTTTGGTTAACGTTTTTTCATTTCGAAAATATCAGTGCGAAGCGGTTTTTTTATGTTGCTAGGAAACCCCCGAATCAGCTGTCCTGTCAGTCTAATCAACGGAAGACCTGCCTCTCCATTAATTCAATTGGACAATAGAAAAAATTCGCGATGACGTCGGGTGCTTTTCCGCCCCGAGTTGATTTTTTTTTCAACTTCATGCACTCAAAGCGCTCCTTCTAAAACGCGAGGCGCAGATGGCGGTTAAAACGCGAGGCGCCCGGGGTGCCATAAGCAGCGCGCATACCGCTCTCTGCCAACAGAAATCTATTCAAAAGAGCCGCCTCTCGCTGCAAAAACGCGTTCTGTGTGATCGGGGCCTTACAGCTTCTTTACAGTTATTGATGTATCCCTAAAGTACCGAAAAAAAGGTACCGCTGGGTACCGGTACCGAATTTAAGGTACCGAATGTAAGGTACCGATAACGGTACCGATTAAAATGTGAATGGTACCCAACCCTAACCATGATACAGATTTTTGATCACCTAGCACTAGATTTCTTTAGAAAGGAATTGCCATTGCTTTTTTATTTACAATGTAATATAGCACATGCATATTATAACTATTAGCTAATGTAGTGACAGAGGCTGGAAAAGTGACCAAAACAAAGGCAGCAGCGCAGGTGCAGCAGGCAGTCGTGAACAGACGGCTTTCCGGCACATCTGGGAGAAAATGCATATAAAAAGTGGAGTGAAAAAGGACAAAAACAAATGACAGATTCCTCACCCTGCACAGGTCTGATAGGAGCAGCTCTCCCGGCTCCCCTCGCCCATGACTTAACACCTAATCCTATGTGTAAGTTATTATTTATCTTCTACAAAAGTTTGTCAAACCTAGGCTTTGATTTTTTTTTTTTCCTCCCCGGCCTGATTTTCCCCTGGTGGCCGGCTATGCACCGGCGCAGACACATAATTTATGAGCTACCCGCTTTCTCCTGACACATTATTAAAAGCAGAATTAGTTTTTTGCCTGGGATCTGTCCGCTGGGAATAGGGAGGGCTGTGCTGAGAGCAGAGGAGTCCAGCGCGGGGGGATCGGCTGTGAGTAAAGGGGCCGTGATGGGCGTCAGGCCACTAATGAACGGAGCGCGCTGTGGCAGCCATCATGCGCCGGTCAAAGGATGCATCCTGTGCTCTGGGAAAAGGTTAACCTCCTGCCCGTTAAGAGCTTTATTAGATTGTTTAGAAGCATGATGTTGTTGTCGTGGACTTCTTGTGGAACACGCACATGTGTTCAGGTGAGAGAAGGCAGAAGAACAAGCGAATGTGTGTGTGTGCTCTGTGTGTGTGTGTATGTGTGTGAGAGAGAGAGAACTGCACCACAGCTGAGCGCTTCAGTTTAATCTTATGCATCATTAAGCTCTCAGCAGCGCACAGGCTCCGCCCACAAATACCATCTACACCCAATGAACATAATGATGACATACGTAACATCTAATTTCAGCAGAATTTAAATTGGAAGAATGACGAATTCACAAACGTAAATCATTGGGGACGAGTCCAATAAATAATCATAATGAATTGCTTTGTGTTCACAGTGGTCGTCTTTTAGCTTCTTTTATTCAATTGGCTGGCAAAACACGTGTAAACCTGTTGGAGGATGTTTCTTAAAATAAGGCAAATCTAACATATATTTATCTTTCATTTATTGAATACTCACGTCCATATTCATATAGATACAAAAAATAAGAAAAAACATTTATGCTCACCAAGACTACATTGATTTGATCAGAAATACAGTTAAAATGGTAATACTATAAAATATGATCACACATTAAGAAATACAATTAAAATGGTGGAGTAATGATGTCTCCAGTGTCACATGATCCTTCAGAAATCATTCTAATATGCTGATTTGCTGCTCAAGAAACATTTCTGATTATTATCAATGTTCAAAGGTGTCATGAACTGGCTTTTTTATTTTTTTATACTGTTGACTGGGGTCAACTTATGATGGTTTATACGTTCAAAAACATCATAATGAATAAGTAATAGGCTATTTTCTGCCTTGGTTTTGAGGCTCTAAAACACTCGGTTTTGATGGGCGTGCCGCACTGAAGACTTGGAAGTACACGCCCACGGCTAGGATTGGATAAGATTTGCATATTTAATGAGCTTCTGCTCCCCTCAGTACATGTGGGGATTGTTTTGAAAGCGTGTGGGGAAACACTCACAGGACTTGCGAAATGCCTTTATCAAACAAACACAATGATTTATCTCTCATCCGCCCGCGATTGATTGGAATGTTATTTTTGTATTACTTGGCTCGCCCGATCTGTGAATACACACACACACATGCGTGCGCGTGCGCAAGAAAGGAATGTTATTTCACTATTTAAGATAGCCTGTCGGCAGGGCTTTGTTTTGGTAGCTCGTCTGAAAAGCACATAGCCCCGGGACGTTGGGCTTTGCGAGCTGGCGTTACAATTCTGAGTCTGATCACGAATGAACCAATAACAGCATCTCCAGCCTGTGACCGCGTGCTAAGGTATGTAATCAATAGATATCAAACGATCTGTAACAATGCAATACTAAAACATATAAAAACATGTTTTACTCACATAAGTGTGTTGCACCGATCCTGCACAGCATTGTGTTTTAATCTCAATCTGTCTGCAAATCCAGTCTCGACCTGTATCTTGTTTACAATCGATTCTGCTGTGAAATGAAGTGAACAAACGCTCAATGTCTTACGCACGTGAGCTGGAACGGCATGTTTATTGCTCGGTAGCTCACAGGTGGGTGGGCGCGATGCTTCTGCATTCTATGACGTCAGTGGTCGACATATTCTGAGATCTCTCGTTTTCTGGGCCTGGTGTCAATAAAAGCTTTTCTTTGACTAACAAGGGCATTTTCAGCTCTGAAACCTACAGGATATTCTTATATCATGATGAACTTTCAATCACCATGGCTCAAAGGAAAGTTGATTTCTCAATTCATCCCCCCTTTAAAACAGTTGTGCAGATTCATATTTATGTGGAAACTGAGATACACCCCAAGATTCTTCGATGAATGGAAAGTTCAAAAGAACAGCATTTGAACGAAATCTTTTGTAACATTATAGATGCCATTTTTTGGCAATTTAATGCATCCTTGCTGAATAAAAGTATAATTTCTTTTTGACCCCAAACTTTAGAGGGGTAGTGTAGTTCTCTCTCTCTCTCTCTCTCTCTCTCTCTCTCTGTGTGTGTGTTTGTGTGTGTGTGTGTGTGTGTTGATGGGAGTTCATAGCTCAGCAAGTTTGAATCCAGTGGTGCATGTGAGCCTGTGCCAACCAACGAGCCAAGAGCAGCGTTCAGGCCTCATTTACAGTTATATCTCTCCTAATTTTCTCTTTCCCCATTATTTGTCTTTAAAACAACCGCTGAGATTAGGTTATACACGGGGGGTCAAGGTTTGAGCCAGTTAGTCCCTGCTGGAGTTTTTCTCCTTTGAGGGCCATTCAAAAGTATTCATTTGCAAGCAGAACATAAATCACAAGGTATTCGTTATATTATAGTAGACGTCTTACCAGTGATAGATCACTTTTGGAGGGCTCTGAATGAAATGTATTGATATGTGTGAACAGCCAGTCATTGTTGTCATGATGTCAGTGACGAATAGTTACATCATTTACAGCTCAGGCTCAAAACATCTGCCCAGAACTGAACAGCCATAAGCAAAGACGACAGGTTTTCTGAGGGAGTCCTGCGCTATCGGAGCATCCGCAATTGAAATGCTAACGGATCGCTCTTTGTATCATATAGTCCTCCTTAATTATACTTTGTTGTATCTCATGGCTTTAGTAGTGCATAATCAACGCAGTGCTGAACCTGCAAGGAAGCATAAAGCCATTTATGAGTGTGTGTTTTATTCCATGCTAATTCTCCACTCACACACACACACACACACACACACACACACACACACACACACACACACACACACACACACACACACACACACACACACACACACACACACACACACACACACACACACACACACACACACACACACACACACAGATTGATTAATTAATAAGTCAGAGCAAGCTCTAATGAACCTGTAGAGTTAATTGCCTCCAGCAGCAACTGGCTTAAATGTAAATTAACTGATCAGAGTTGCAAAAAAGAAAGAGTGAGTGGAGAATGAATGGCTACTCAAGAACGGGAAAATCAATAAGCGTCAAAGCCGCTGTTCCCATGAGGCCATCCATTACGGTGGCCACAACCTCTGCTCATGTGTCTTCGCCACACATTTCACAGTGTTTTGACCGTTTGCACTCTAAACTTACAAGAGTGATTCTAAACACATTTTAAATTTTTTTTTTATTCTTTCCCCATTTGGAAAAACCAGGTGTGTTCAGGTGCATTGTTGGCGTGTTGCTATTTTGAGGAACTGAAAACGACTGCGCCATTGACCAGACTGCGCCATTGACCAACAAAAACCTGGTCTAAAGTCAATAGTGCAGTATTTTGTGCGATATTTAAAGGGCGCATTAGCATGGGCGTCGGAACCATTGCATGTGGGTGGGACAAGACCCATCCACTGTTTACAACCAATGATATTGGACCCACTCCATTTTATCGTCTCTAATTCAGCGAATGTCTGTTTACCTTCTGCTAACCGATAAAGACTTATTATTATATATTCCCAAGAATATTCCTTCAATATGCAATATATATACAGGTCCAGGATATTCCCAATATATATAGCCCTGGTGGTCCAGTCCAGGAAGATTTGTCTGTAAGGGTAATGTTTAAATGCACAGTTATCTGACAAATATTTTTTGAGTAATCCCTCCAGTGCGAGAAAGACCCGTTTAGATCTGCGCTGACGGGTAAATCAGTTTACCTTCTGCTAACCGATAAAGACTTATTATTATATATTCCCAAGAATATTCCTTCAATATGCAATATATATACAGGTCCAGGATATTCCCAATATATATAGCCCTGGTGGTCCAGTCCAGGAAGATTTTTGTCTGCAAGGGTACTGTTTAAATGCTAAGTTATTTGACAAATATTTTTAGTGTAAACCTGACTCTCCATTTTCTTCCACTCCAGATAGGGGTTATACTATATATTTTTTTATTTTATTCACTTACGAATATTTTAATTATATTTCTGTGTAAAGCACTTTGAATTGCCACTGTGTATGAAATGTGCTATACAGATAAACTTGCCTTGCCTTGCCTATTAAACATGTTAGATGCTTTATTTCCACTTTTCTAATATTTTTTTAATTTTTATTTAAAATAAATGCTTTTCCGATCTGATATGTGATGAGAAAATGGAGTAGAGCGAGTTCGGCAACAGGCGGATTCAAACCTCGGTCGAATTGCGTCAAAACATTCTGCCATGCGTCTTACCCCTACACTATTGCCACTGTAAATGATTCAGTGTTTTCTGTAATTTTGTCTGGCCCAACCAGACGTTAAGTAAACAAGGTGGTATATTTAGTATAAATATACTAAAGGCAGGTGCACAATGCTTCTACACTCTGCTTATTACACACACAGGGACGTGCAGCAGCACACAAACATGCTTAAATATTAAAAATTAAAGGATTCCTCTCTTGAGAAGCGTTCAGTCTTTCCTCTCGCATGTAAATTGCAAATCCGCCATGGCGTGAGCACAACTGGCTTTTAAAGGGAATTGTAGATGAGACTCTGATTGGTTTATTGAACGTTACGCCCAAAACACACCCATGACTAGGGACTAGGGACAACCCTTTTGGATCACGTGCCTGGCACGCTGACCACTTTTTCCATTGTTAAACTAGCAAAAGAGCAAAGTTCACCTGCGCCAAGCACTTCAGACCATGCGCTCAGATCATTAAAATAGGGCCCGTTATGGTAATTTCAATAACTGGGTAATAATATGCTAGCTCTGAACCTACCTCTAAACCTAACCTTAACCCATGCAGTTACCCCAGTACTTTCTTAGGTTAGTAGACTGTAAGTACATGTACTGTAAAATAAAGTGCAACCCAAATATTTATAAATGTTATTTAATTAATTTGATCTACAATTTTTGATCATTTAGCAGACTGTCATGTAGCCTATCTAAAATGATTAGATTTTATATATAATTGCTTCAGTATCTATTTTGAGCATTCATTCATTCATTCATTGATGTATATGTTTATGTTCAAGTCTTTTTATATCTTAATTGTACAATGTTTCACTTTACACTCTCTCAAAGCTGTTTTATCCGAACTAAACTGATGGCAGCACACATTTGTCTACAAATCGCCTTTCAAGTCTGTCTGGTTGAAGCGCCGTGGCCCACCAAACCCAAAAACATTTTTCTTTCCCTAGCAGGAAAAATGAACTGTCAGCGTTTAATGACAGATATTTGCATTGTGATACAAATTGTGTCCTTGGCCATGAGCATACGATACAGACCCATTAATAACAAAACCACATGATGGCTTGGTTTTTTTTCCCCAGCACTGCTGTCGAAACATCTTCATGGATATATGCACCTATCAGCAGTGAGCGCAGAGCATTAGGACAGAAACTCAGGACAGTATCAGGCCGCCCATCAATCATGTTTTGTTCTCTTGATCGTATATTGTTTGCATCCGATACCAGTTTGCATCTTTTCATTTATTTTCACTTGCAACATTGAGCTCAGTGGTTTAGTGTGGGATTTTAAATGACCACATAGTGTTGGGCGGTGTGACCAAAATCGTATTTTTAACGTAATGGCGTATGTGGCCATTTGTAACTTAAATGTGTGAGGCTTCCGGTGTCTTTCGCTTCCAGTTATTTTAGCTGTACAAAAAATAATCTGTTATTATATTGCAAAATGGTATTTTGTTATCATGGTATTTTATCTCATCATAATCATAAACACACTGTTTTTTAGCGCTGATAAACAACAATGCTCAAAAATAGTTCATTGGTTTGAGTAGGGTAAACTCAAATTTAGCTTAAAATTAAAAACTTTTATGAGTATTTAGAACTTTCTTTCTCTTTTGAGTTCACAAAACTGACACATTTTAAGTAATCGGAATTGTTTGTTTCATACTTTTTTATTTTACTTAAGACAAACTTAAATTGAACTGAAACTGGGCTGGGATCCCAGCATGCTTTGCCATGACACTGGAAAGGGAGAGTAAATGCTAGCATTAAGTGCCATATCATGTTTTTTTGTTTTGTTTTGTTTAAGAATATTAAAGGGGTGATTTAGTAGTGTTTAATGTTTTGCTATGCTAATATGGAAGAGTCTGTTAGGTTGGGTTTTTTTGTGGGGGGCTTAATTTGAGAACAGATATACACTGATCAGGCATAACATTATGACCAGGTGAAGTGAATAACACTGATTATCTCTTCATTACGGCACCTTGTTAGTGGGTGGGATATATTAGGCAGCAAGCGAACATTTTGTCCTCAAAGTTGAAGTATTAGAAGCAGGAAAAATGGACAAGCGTAAGGATTTGAGCGAGTTTGACAAGGGCCAAATTGTGATGCTAGACGACTGGTCAGAGCATCTCCAAAACTGCAGCTCTTGTGGGGTGTTCCCGGTCTGCAGTGGTCAGTCTCAATCAACACAATATTAGGGTTAGGGTCATAATGTTATATCTGATCGTGTATATGCATAGCAAATCTCATCTGCCTGCTTTTTTTTTTCATTGCAAATTGTAACTATATCATAGCCCGGCACTTTATATGAAGTTGTATATACAAGACTTTATCTGCATACTGTAGGGCGATTATACTACATAGCAAAGGCTGTTTGATTGCTTGTATCGTCACAAATTGTAACTGTTATCGTCCAGCTCTAATCTGCTAAATGCAACCATAAGACATGAAAATATTAAGATACTAGAAACCGTCACATCCACCTGTTGTAGTACCCATGATCTCCACCAGAGGGCACTTCTTCCATCTGCTTTATCTCATCATGAACTGCATTTCCCATAACCCTTAGCCTGGACTCATTATGCCTCATTACTTTCAGCTGTGTAACTCCGCCTTTATAGCCCTGTGTTTTCAGTCATTCATTGCGAAGTCTTGCAAGTGTCACACTGCATTTCTCAGCTAGTTCTGGTTTCCGTCTCATGGTTTTGATCTTCTGCATGCCTCACTAGATTTCCCTGTTTGCATGTGTCTTGCACTCTGTTATTATCTGGATTGTTTGCCCTGTGTTTTTGACGCCCGTCTGTTATTTGACGCATTTATAACATGTTTTTCTGTGAAGTTGCTTTGAAACAATGTGCATTTTGAAAAGTCCTATATAAATACATTTTAGCTTGACTTGACTATACCATGGTTCAACCAAATACTGGTTGACACATTTATTTCACTTCAAGGTGTATATAGCATATATACAGTACATGCACCTCAAATCTGTCATTTTCCCGCCTTTTAAAAGTCTTGAGATGTCAGGAGGGGGTGTGAGACATTAGCTTTGGCTCCATCATTAAACTGTGTGTGTGTGGAGGATAGTATTTATATCTGTGTTGGAGTCTAGCTGGGCTGGTCTGATAGCCTTGATAATGACTGCCGATGGGACACTTCCACTGACTCTAATGGCGTCGTACTGAAGACGAGAACAGAAAGAATAAATAAATGTTAGCCATTTTCTCCTTCTCTCGCCATCCATCTCTCAAAGATCTTTTCAGATATCCAAGATCACATTTCCTTGTTTTTAAGTCCATATCATTGCAGTCTGTTGGCCTTCATTACTGCATGATTTACTTTATGAGTTTACTAATGCTTGGGTGGCGAAGAGGACGTGTACTCAAACCCGCAGTTCGTTAGAGAACGCCACAGAGCACCAAAATTATTCTTGCTTATGGAGAGGATGAATTTTAAGCATGCAAAGCATTATAGTTACTCTAGGAACTGTGAAAATGTCAGCAATTTACTTGCTTATAATAGACAGGAAAGGTGTGTTGAACAGGTTTGACAACTAATGCTTTCATTCATAGAGAATATGCCACAATGGGCAGGGTTTGGTTTGATGTGGAGCGTTAATGACAACATCTTTATAAACAATGGATATCTGATAATAAAGAATGCTGCAGGGATGACATTTTTTTTCGTAAAGCAAAATCTGGGAACGAGTTGCATTGTAGATCTTCCATTGTCCTGAAGTCAATGGGTTTTAAATGCATGAAATAAGCTCTGTGGTGCAACACAAGCTCAAGACATTTTTATGTTTCATTATATGACATAAAATGCTTACCCTCTTGTATTTGTTTAAGCTGTTACTTGAAAAGGTGGTTGCTAACAAGTGTCTAAATAAGTAGTCTAATTTTTCTGAGGCACATTACAAATCATCACAAGTTAACTCATCCACTCACTAGTCCACTTTCACAGCCTTGTTAGGGCTGAAATACCAATGGTGCGAGGACCCTCTTGGAATTGCTCTGTATATTCTTCTTCTGTAAATTGAATCGCAGTTTTGAGGGCCTAAACATGCTCGAAAACTCAGGAAACTATGCACATGCATTGTGAAAATGTACATCTAATATATCTATACAGCAATTAGGTGTGGCAAAATGGCTTGATAGTGCCACCTTTAAAATTTCAACAAAGTGCCGCTACGGTTTACGTACGCCTGCGAAATTCGGTACATACCAGAAATGTCCCAATATCTACAAAAACGGCTCTTGGAGCGAAGCCCTAAATGCAACAGGAAGTCAGCCATTTTGAATTTCCTCAACATTTTTGTGCAGTTTTTGCCATTTTCAGGCCTTGCTGTGTTTATAATCACATATCTTGCATGTCACATAACCTTTCAAACTCTTCTAACACAAACTTTGGTCTACTTTGTTTATAGCTGACGTTTAGCTTTTTACTTCTGGGGATTCACAGTACTTATTTATGCTTCAAAATTCATTAAGGTTGTGTTCATTTGTGAAGATTATCCAGAATAATCATGTTCATGGATGCGATTATTAATGTTACTGTAGTATGAAGCAGAAGCAGGAGCGATTGTTAATAAGAAGAGCACACAAGCCTTTTGCGAGCAGCGGGACCTTTATTATGGCATTGTCGCCGGCGCCATTTCCGCTTTTCCGCTCATGAGTATGAGGTAACGCAGCTCTGTTTATCATATTAGACACATCTGACTGTGTTGAAAATTATGTTATGACGTTACTCTGTGCGTTCGCTCGGCGGCTGCTATGACAGTGAGAGTAAAGCGTTTCTGCATAATAAAACCGGAAACCGAGGGGAACGCAGATATGACGCAATTGACAGGCGACTCCCTCACACGTCCCGGTTCCTTGGTTAAAATAGCATTTTCTCATGATTTACAAATAGTTGGAAACATTTGGGATATTGTAAGTACTCAACTGAACAAAATGTATAACACTGGACTAGTGGTTTTGGATATTTTACTGCAAAAATGTTACACAGTGCACCTTTGATTAACACATACAAACTGCCTTGTCACAATTGAACTAAGGATGGCTTTACGATCTCAGAATCTCGTCACACGCTGAGCGATTCCAGTCAATCACACCAGACACTGAAATCTCACACCTGTATCACCATCACTTGCGCTAGTTGTGCGTAACTCGTCTCGTTTTGTCTGACTGATTCCACTCTAAGAGAAAACTCAGATGTGTCCCTCTGTTTGTCTGGCTTGGAGAGAAAAATCCATCTGTGCTGTTCCTCTCGCTGCTGCGAGTTTATTGACATATCAGACAGAGCAGCGGTGCAGAAATGGCCCTCATTTGTTTCTCTGGCTGATGTAATGGCAGCTCACTTTCAGCGGGCAAACATTGACAGACACTGATTATTGGTGAGCGAACGCCTCAGAAACTCGTACTAGCACAAACGATGGTGTTATCTAGCTGGATCAGCCTTTAAGTTTGAGCATGTTCCTGGTCGTAGAGATTTGGAACAAAGTTATAGTATGCGGACTAACTTGCCTGAGCAAGAATTGAGTGCACATAAACTATGAATGACTAATAACCACGGACGATGTCAGGAACTCTTTGACAACGCTCATGTCTCTCTCTAAGTGAACAGGTGTGACTCTGGACGCAGTGCCGTGCAGATGGCGGTGTAATTAGCATTGATTTAGCCTGACTCACTCAGGGCGAGGTCTTGATCGGCCACAGCAACTCACTAACCTCCAAATCTCTTGATGGGTGAGCTCAGGGAAAGATCGAAGCTCATTTTCCTTTCTCTCACTCTATATTTGTCTTCTAGTGTCTATGATTAGCCACTCTGTGAAACGTATAACAATCAGGGTGTGCATTGGAATAGCTGTTGGCATAAAATCAAACTATTTCCTCATCATGGGATACATGTATTTTGTAAACTTAAACTTAGACTGATCTATTGCAGCATTACGCACTGGAACTATGCACTGTTTTGTAAAAACATGCTAAATTTTAGATTTGACCATTGGCCCAAGCGAACAATTCCCCAAGTCTTAATCTAACTGTGTACATATTTCAGTGCGAAATTATACTTTTATTAAGCAAAGATGCATTGATTTGATCCAAAAGTGACATAAAATACATTTAGAATGTTACAAAAGATGTCAATTTCAAGTAAATTCTGTTCTTTTGAACTTTATATTTATCAAAGAATCCAGTACAAAAACAGCATCACTGCTTCCACATAAATATGAAACTGTTTTCAAAATGGATAATAATCAGAAATATTTTTTGAGCAACAAATCATCATATTAGAATGATTTCTGAAGGATCATGTGACACTGAAGCCTGGAGTAATGATGCTGGAAATTCAGCTTTGATCACATTACATTTTTACAATACATAACAATAGAAATTGTGCATTTTAAATGTAATAATATTTCACTATATACATTTTTTCACTAGCCTGACAAGCCAGACCCACATTAAAGGTGTCATGAACTGGCTTTTTAAAAATTTGTATACTGTTGTCTGGGGTTAACTTATGATGTTCGTGTGGTTTATACGTTCAAAAACATCATAATGAATAAGTAATAGGCTATTTTCTGCCTTGGTTTTGAGGCTCTCTGAAAAACGATCGGTTTTGATGGGCGTGCCGCACTGAAGACTTAGAAGTAAATGCCCACGGCTAGGATTGGATAAGATTTGCATATTTAATGAGCTTCTGCTCCCCTGTCAGTGACAGCATGTGGCAAACGGCAACCGGAATGAATCACCCAGCCCATAGCCAGGGCTCGCAAAATGTCTTTATCAAACAAACACAATTATTTATCTCTCATCCACCCGTGATTGATTGGAATGTTATTTCTGTATCATTTCGCTCGATCATCAGTGAATATAACTGCGAACCGTACACACACACACACAAGCCCGTTTGAAAAGCACATAGCCCCGGAACTTTGGGCTTTGCGAGCTGGCGTTACAAGACCGAGTCTGATCACGAATGAACCAATAACACCTTCTCCAGCCTCTGACCGCGTGCTAAGGTATGTAATCAATAGATATCAAACGATCTGTAACAATGCAATACTAACACATATAAACACATGTTTTACTCACATAAGTGTGTTGCACCGATCCTGCACAGTATTGTGTTTTAATCTCAATATGTCTGCAAATCCAGTCTCAACCTTCTCAATCTTGTTTACAATCGATTCCGCATCGTTTCGCTCCACGAGTTGGTGGGCGGGCTTGAGGTGGTGCTTCTGCGTCCTACTACGTCAGTGGTCGACATATTCTGAGATCTCTCGTTTTCTGGGCCTGGTGTCTATAAAAGCTTTTCTTTGACTGACAAGGACGTTTTCAGCTCTGAAACTTACAGGATATTCTTATATCACAATGAACTTTTATATACCAAAGGCTCAAAGGAAAGTTGATTTCTCAATTCATCACGCCTTTAAGATGTTGGGTCGGGGAACTCACTATTGGCAGGGCTCAATCCGAGGGGCGGGATAAACGGTTGTCTTTCAAATTCCCTCTGCACGCAACAGGATAGCGCTACAACCAACCAGAGCAACAAAGAAGGTGAAGCGGAGGTAGTTGATAGATTCAACTTTTGCCGTATCCGGTCGGAAAAACCTTTCTTAAGAATGACTTCATTGCCGTTCTTTGTTCTTTTCTCAAATAAAAGCTTTGTCTTCCAGAGTCGGGGCCAAAGCCGATTCGAAAGACTGCTGTTCGCCAGCTTCTTTGTTTACAAGTAGCACGTGGAACCGTTGCAACTCTGCCGTGATTATGTTAAGCCCGCCCACCGACTCTATACACAATATGATTGGCCTGACTAGAGTTTGGTTTTTCCAGCTCGCAAGCCAAGAGTTGCTAGATGACCCTGGCTGCAAAATACATTTGCTGCCGCTAGGGTGCGTCTAGATTTCTAGGCTACATTTTTTACTGTATTTTTGATCAAATAAATAAATCTTACTGACCCCTTAACTTTTGAACATAAGTGTACAAGTATTTATTTATTTGGTAAGCAACTAAGTTTGAATCAGCATTTTTTTAGAAGTCAATCATGTTAACACTCGAGCAGGATGAGAAAGAAATATTAGACTCTTTAAATTCTGGTCATCTGTCATGACTCGTTATATTTAGGGATGATTTGCATAATGCACAAAAAATCTAATTATATTAACATAATGAATTTGATTACACTTGTTATTAGCTTTGAGCGACATTGATTTAGCAAACAGGTTGATTTAAGGTTAATAGTGTCTGTCAGCGACCCAGCAGGAGAGTGTCAGTGTATTGATTGTGTTCCTCCTCTCTCACTATTTTTTGTGTAATATGCCAAAAACAGCACCTTTAAGGGAAGCATATCTATCTGTATCTTCCATTCCATCTGTCTATTGTTGACAACCGAACAGCTGCACTTTGGAAATGTATAGAATTAATAGTATCTAGTTGTTCTCATATGTAATGGAGTTTCACGCTCATTCTATAATGTTAACTGTATACGCCGATCAGGCATAACATTATTCCTAATATTGTGTGGGTCCCCCGTTTGCTGCCAAAACAGCCCTGACCCGTCGAGGCGTGGACTCCACTAGACCCCTGAAGCTGTGCAGCCCCATTCTCAACAAACTGAGATGAACTGTGTATTCTGACACCTTCCGATCAGAACCAGCATTAACTTCTTGAGCAGTTTGAGCTCCAGTAGCTCGTCTGTTTGATCGGACCACACGGGTCAGCCTTCGCTCCCCACGTGCATCAATGAGCCTTGTCCGTCCATGACCCTGTCGCCGGTTCTCCACTGTCCCTTCCTTGGAGCACTTTTGATAGACACTGACCACTGCAGACCGGGAACACCCCACAAGAGCTGCAGTTTTGGAGATGCTCTGACCCAGTCGTCTAGCCATCACAATTTGGCCCTTGTCAAACTCGCTCAAATCCTTACACTTGCCCATTTTTCCTGCGTCTAACCCATCAACTTTGAGGACAAAATGTTCACTTGCTGCCTAATATATCCCACCCACTAACAGGTGCCGGGATGAAGAGATAATCAGTTTTATTCACCGGTCATAATGTTATGCCTGATCGGTGTACAGCTTGCACATTTCTGATTATTGAAGTCTAGGCCTACCACAGGCATTTGATTAATAAAAATGGACATGTCAGTGAGTAATATAAAGCTAATGTCTCGCCTCATCCTCATTATGAGTTTTGTTCTTTTTGTGCCTTCTATTGGCCTAGAGAATGTCTTTTCATTGACAGGGCTAATGCTAGAAACCGGGCATTGCCGCATTAATTCATGATAATTGCCTGTGGAAGGGCAAATAAAGAAGAACTAATGGTCAGTGTGATCATCGGTTTCCCTCTGGAATGGCCTACGTTTTCATACAGGAAGTCTCTGGTTCCAGGGCTGTTGACTGGGACCTCCAGTTAAGTATAAATTAGCCTGTCCTTGACTAGCAAAACACAGGGAGAAATCATTGAAGCAAATTAGACTATTAACATTGTAAAGAGCGTTTACGTTGAGGATCAATAGAGTCTAGTCTCTTTTAGAGGACCCTGCTGTGTCCTAAAGCCATCAGAGAGAGATTATGACTCCGTCTATTCATTACACGCAGATGGACCGATAATTATCGACACCATCTACTCTGATAATTAAACTAGAGACTGTCTTAGAAGAGCCAGAGGAGTTCGTTTGTGTATTTGTTAAGTTATTCGTTTATGTGGCTGTAGTTTAAAGCAGCTCTTGATTTATTATTATTTTATTTATTATTATTATTTATTATTTATTTATTTTATGTAACTGTACTAAGGTGCCATAGTAGTATAAGGGTGCAGTCACACAGTGATATTCATGCTATGATATTTACATTGTACACTACCATTCAGAAGTTTAGGTTAGTAAGATTTTTATACATTTTATTCACCAAGGATGTATATTTCATACACCAAGTGACGAATAAAGTAAAAGAATGTTATACAAATTATTTATTTTTCAAAAACGCTGTTCTTATGAATTCTATTCATCAAAGAATCCCCCAAAAAGTTGCATGAAGCAGCACAACTGTTTTCAACGTTGATAATAATCATAAATATTTCTTGAACAGCAAATCATTAGAATGATTTCTGAAGGATCTTGTGACTCTAAAGACTTGGGTAATGATGATAAATTCAGCTTTGATCACAAGAAAAAATTATATTTAATAAGATATTCACATAGAAAGATACTCTTTAAAGGGGTCATGAACTGGCTTTTTATTTTTTATATGGTTGTCTGAGGTTAACGTATTATGTTCGGCATGGATTTTACATCATAATGAATAAGTAATAGGCTATTTGGTTTTGAGCCTCTCTCCTGGAACGCTCTGTTTTTATGCGCGTTCCGCATTGAAGACTTGGAAGGAAACGCCCACTGCTATGATTGGATAACAGTTTTGCATATTATAATGAGTTTGACTGGTTAGACACGTACACATAATCAGTAGATATCAAACAATCTGTAATAATGCAATACTATCACATATACATATAAAAAACATGTTTTACTCACATAAGTGTGATGCGCCGTTCCTGTCGGATCCAATATATATAGAAGTTGTGTTTTAATCTAGCCTGGATGCCAGCCGAACTTAGCCCCGCCCACAATATTTTTACTCGGGCAGTTCGGTCTGGACTTGCTCAATAGAGAAGTAATTATGCCCGAACAGAAGCTGTTCGGACCAATGAAATTGTCAGGGCGGGCTTTAGACGATGATGGACAGATGATCAACAGTAACGTAATCATCCACATCATCAAAGACCGCTTGGGTTGAATTTGTTCTAATCCTAAACGGAGAACTTGTTCATATATACATTCACCATTACTATTTCTCTCAGAAATGATGATGGTGTTGGTAAGTACTCTGTGTATCCTTAAATTCTTTTTTTACAACACCGGCAAAGATCGTTTACACTCATCTTTCTCTTCTAACGTTAGGCTACTTATTCCAGCGTGCGTGCAGACAGGGTTGCCAAGTTTTTACAACGAAACCCGCCCAATTGCTAACGTTCCTCAAAACTAGCCAAAAACAAGCCCAACAGCTTTCCAGGGGGGTTCTCCAGGAAAAAAAGGCATTTGGGGGTAAAATATGTGTTATTTTGGCAGGGCTGCCTGCTAAAATTCGCATTCCTGGGTCTGTATATCACATAATTGGGGTCGTTTCAACCCGTGGACTTGGCAACACAGTGCAGTTGAGTTCTGTTGACATTTGACAACTAACGTTATGCGTCGCTCGGTCGCTCCGTTGCTCTGATTGGTTGTAGGTCTATCCAATTGAGGTCTTTCCTGGTTCGGTTGAAACACACCCCATAATCACTGCCCAACGGAGCAGTATCAGACTCATATTCTGACTAGAATTGAGTATGACGACGTCAGGCTAGTTTTAATCTCAATCTGTCTGCAAATCCGGTCTCGACCTGTATCTTGTTTACAAACGATTCTGCGGTGAAATGAAGCGAACAAACGTGCAATGTCTTAACCACGTGAGCTGAAACTTCATTAAAAATAAAGTTCAACCACACATTCCTAATATTAGAATCCGAAGGAAGCTTATGTAGCGACTATGTTCTTCCACAACCAGGCACAGCACAATATCTTGCTATCTTCGGCATGTTTAATGCTCGGTAGCGCTATCCGTGTAGCTCCACGTAGGCCTATGTTATTTATGTTACATTTCTTGCACGAGTCGGGGGGGGGGGGGGGGGTGGGGGGCTACAGAATCAGGCGTGCTTCTTCTTCTGTTGATTTGGCGTTTCACCACACTATGGCCCTGTCCCAAATGGCACACTTCAAATGTCCGTTAAGTCCACGAGACAGTAGGGTGTCCCATTTGTCATTTTAGGTCTCAGAAGGGTGGTCGCGAGCGCCCCCTTTGCGGTCCATATGTGCCCTCGATGCGCACTTCTGCCGAGACCGCACTGGTGCGGGTTCCACAGCTGACTTTTTCCTGACAGTCAAAGCGGCGTTACGTCATGAAAGTGCGGACTCAGAGGAAGACCGCGAGGGGTTTAGGGTGCCATTTGGGACAGGGACTCTGACGTCACAGCCTGGCATATTCTGAGATCAAGCGTTTGTTGGGCCTGGTGTCAATAAAAGCTCTTCTTTGCCTAACAAGGAAGTTTTCAGCTCCAAAACTTACAGGATATTCTTATATCACGATGAACTTTTATATATCACAGGCTGAATGAAAAGTTGATTTCTCAATTCATGACCCCTTTAAAATTGTAATAATACTTCACAATATAATTTTTTGATCAAATAAATGCAGCCTCTGTGATCAGGAGCTTGACACAAGGAAAATTTCCTCTAGTGACTTTTATTTTGCACTAAAATCATCAAAAGCCACCACAGGAACTTTCCCGGGGCCTAGGAACTTTAGGGTGGTACTGGGTGTGTTTCGAACGCAGGAACCAGGGGTCTAAAGGAAGTTCCGGGTAAAAATGTCCCCCTCCGAAAGTCCCTGCTTGCGAGGTAGTACTTTTCAAAGTTCAGGAACTTTCGGGGTTGGGACTTAAGCCGCGTTTCCACCAAAATTACCCGGAACAATTTGTACCAGGAACTTTTTTTACAGGTACTTTTTTCCCCTCAGATCTGCCACTGTCTGCGTTTCCACTGCAAAAGCACCGGGAAGATTATAAAGTACCGGGAAGATTAGGCAAATTAGTCCAGTGATGTAGGACTGCGCGCGGCTGCTCCTCCCTGTCACCGACGGACAGTAATCATTTTTGCGTGATACTGTCTGCAACAATAACGAGGAGATGCAAGCAGCACTGCTTTTGGTAGTTATGTATTGGTTTAATAAAGAGGTAATTAACAAAATGGCGGTAAAGAGACGGCACTGATACTAAAGCGTATTCTGAAAGCTCGTAAAGCTAGATCTAAAATAAGACAACGTATGTTATTATCAGCTATTACGGACATTGACCGTGCGATTGTTGAGATGAACGTGCGCCATCGGACAGAAAGAGCAAGACGGATATTTACTGAACGCAGAACGAACGAACCTCGCAAAAGACTTTTAAAGCTGCCGGTTGAAATAAAATGCAGCGTGAGTTCAACCAATCAGCATGTTCAGCGCCCAAATCCCACACCCGAAAGTTCCCGAACTTTGAAAAAGTACTACCCCGGGAGCAGGGCCGTTTGAAGGGGGAAATATTTACCCGGAACTTCATATAGATCCTGGTTCCTGCGGTCGAAACACACCGAGTATTCCTGCGGTGGAAACGCGGCTTTAGTCGCTGAACATGCTGATTGATTGAGCTCACGGCGCAGCATTTTATTTCAACCGGCATTTTTAAAAGTCTTTTGCGAGGATCGTTCTGCGTTCAGCAAATATCAGTCTTGCTCTTTCTGTCTGATGGCGCGCGTTCGTCTGAGCCATCTTATGGTCACGGAAAAAGTTCCTGTAAAAAAAATTCCTGTTACAAATTGTTCCAGGTAATTTCGGTGGAAACGGGGCTAAACAGAATCTACTGGTTACGTTTTTTTTGTTTGTCGAGGTTAGCGGTACAGTTCAAAATGATCTTTTAAAAAAAATAAAAAACATAATTGTATATGTATAGTTTAACATATTGCGATTGAAGCCGCTTCTATATTTTGTGTCAAATTGTATACTGAGGTGAGAATATATTCAGAGCAAGGTTGTGGTGCAAAATAAAAGTCTTTTTTCCCCCGACTGAAACTGCACTAGTAAGTGTTCTCTGGTCAGTTTATCTAATCTGCTGATGTGCTTTGTTATTTAGAGACCATGTGTTGTCACCTAGTTGAGACGAATTACATCTCAACATCCATCGCCTCTTGTTTCTCGCGGCACAGAAGAAAAGCTGGCGGGGATGTGTGCGGGAATTAAATAAATTATGTTTTCATTATCTCCCGTTATTCTCCAGGCCACCCTGTCCACCGAGCTCGACCGCTAAATCACAATGAATGCCTCCCTCCGCTCGCGTCCGTCACAATAATGGCTCCAAATGGGAATGAAATGGCCTTTCCCTTTCATTTGTTGTTATGCTAAAGCGCTAACCCTAAAGTGACCGCGGTGGTGTTGGGGGGGACAGGGGTCTGTCTGAATGCTTACGGAGAGAGCGAGGGCCGTCTGTTCTCCATATGGCTGTATTGTGTTGATAATGCTGCACACTTCTGGCCCGCAGCTACAGAATAAACTGCTGCTTTGATTCACACACACACACACACACACACACACACACACACACACACACACACACACACACACACACACACACACACACACACACACACACACACACACACACACACACACACACACACACACACACACACAGGAGTACGTGGGAAATGCATTGTTGCTCCCTCTTTGCCAGGTTAATAACATGCACTTTTCAGTTCACAACAGAGTGCAATACACTCTTAAAAATAAAGGTTCTTTATTGACAGCTATGGTTCCATTAAGAACCTTTAACATTCAAAGAACCTTTTCATTCCAGGTTCTTTATGTTCTTCTATGGGATCACTGCAAAACTCCCCTGTTGGAGCCTTTATTTTTAAGATTGGTTGGGTTCTGGGGCCGGATTCACGAAACTTTCTTCAGGTGAGACACTAGAGGCAAAAACTTTCTTTTTCATGCATCTCTCAATTTTGAGATTTTGTGCATTTTGGCTTTTTATGAAGTGTTTTTGTAGATTTGTGGACAGGAAAACACAAAAAATTCTACTTTTAAGTGTATATTTTATAGCACTTTATAGGGAATTTTTTTATAGGAAATTATTCATACCCTTGGTAAATATGACCAAAGAAGGCTGTGACAATAAATCTGCATTGTTAATCCTTTGGATCTTTTGTTTAAAAAAATTATTAAATTCTAACCTTTCATTGGGGAATAAGAATTTTAAATGGGGGGGGGGGTCTTATTAAGAAATGTTTTTCTCTAATACACATTGCTCACAATTAATCATACCCTTTTATTCAATACTTTTTGCAACCTCTTTTTGCCAAGATAACAGCTCTGAGTCTTCTTCTTTGGAGAACACCTGACAAGAGATCAGAGACCATTCCTCCATACAGAATCTCTCCAGATCCATGTTGGTGCTTCTTCTCTTCAGTTCACCCCACTCATCTTCTATGGTGTTAAGGTCAGGGACGGGGATGGCCATGGCAGAAACTTGGTTTTGTACTCAGTGACACATTTTTGTGTTGATTTGGATGTTTGTTTTGGATTATTGTCCTGTTGGAAGATCCAACCTTGGCCCATTATAAGATTTCTAGCTGGGACAGCCAGGTTTCATTTTTTTTTATCTTTTGTTATCTGCTAGAATCCATGATACCATGTATCTGAACAAAATGTCCAGGATCTGTGGAAGAAAGATCTTGAGTCTTGAGTGCTGACAAAAAGCTATTTTTTTTTCTCATCTGACCACAGAACGTTTGAAAAGTAACTGACACTTCTGGAACTTCAGATGGGACCTGGTTCTGTGGTCAGATAACAGATTAAACTATGGAAGAAAATGATAGTGGAGAAAATGTAATGGTAATATTTCTGGAGCCCATTTTTAACAATAACATCTTCAAAGATACATTTTATAATGCTTAAAAGTTCATTAGTTAATGTCGGATCTAGTAACCCATTGAATGAAATGTCAAATGCTATATTAGAAAGAAAAAAATAGTATTTTCTGGTCAAATTTACTCCAATAATCTGTTTTATTTACATAAGTGTACATCATGTTCATCTGCACAATTGATGTGCCTTTATAAAAGTAATTGGCAATCAGACTACATCTTTCTTTTGTTCTTCTGTCTTGTTTTATTTTATTATATTACTTGCACTCTCCTTGCTGACTTTTCCCGACTTCTCCGTTCTGCGTGCAGTGTGCAGAATAAATAGTTTTGAGCCGGCTCACTGTACACTGAGGGCCCGCCGTGCTCAGGGGCCCTGCAGCGCTCAGGGGTCACCTGCTCAATGAATATGAAGGTGCTTCCTATTACAACTCTGTCAAAGACAAATAACAAAGGGGGGCTAAATGAAATGCTACATTGCACCATTTTGTGGAGGACAAGAGACATTTTCAGCTTGGCTGCTCGCGTACTCGCCTCATGGCCGGCCCTGGAAAACCACTTTGTTTGACCCTAAGGAGTGAGAATTGACAAAGTAAGCCGGGAGCATTTGTTTCATCTGCTAAGTCAAAGATTGAAAATGATTTCCCAACGTGCCGTCTGAGGATCCCGTGAAGGGGGTCATCAATTATTTCCTGCAACGTGTCGGAGTGCAGTAGCTGTTTTACAGAGCGCAGAGTTTTCTGCAGGGGAGATCAGTGACTCTGAAAGCCGTACCTTATTGAGGGAACCGGGAAAGAAGAGGCCAACAGAGTTCACGTATTCACGGTGCATGTGTTTTTACATTGCATTTTTTGCTCCTTTGTTTCTCTTCCAAGACTACTTCTTTTCCATCCAACTCTTTCAAAGTTGGTCATCAATATGCCACGATAAAGCATTCAATTTGTTTATTTGGAGATTTGGTGTAGGGTCAAAAAGACATTGATTTTTAACTTGCAATAGCAATGAACAAAGTTTTAGCTTTTTGAAACATTTAAAACAAAGGAAAGTTATAATGCAAAATTTTGAATAAATATTTCAGAATTGTGTGACTGTATATTCACATACAATACAGAGGACAATTTATATATACTTATGAGAATACGAGCTCTTTATGACTTATATTTCATTTGCAGAAATTATTTATTGATTAGCTATGTTCTCTTGAGAGAATGTTAGAAAATTCATTCAAAATTGGATAAATCTTCTGAAACTAAAAGCTAAAATGAAAATTTCGCCACGACTATTTGCACTGTGAAAAGTTATATGATCAATAAATTATGACATGTTTTTACATTGGTTTAACTGATCTAAATGTGTTAAGCTATTTTCAATTTTTTAAACTAAGTTTTAACTCATTTTTTAAAGTCAGTCTAATGTCATTTAAGTTATAATGACTTAAACATCCAAGTTGATTGTACTTAAAAATGTAAGGCAGCTATTTTTTTACAGTGTATTTTCTTGGCGATAGCTGCTATTTACACAAAGTGAAAATATCAGTATTTTCTTTGCTGTGAGTGTAAATAGTAGTTAGGTGTTATACTTAAATAGTGGCATTTGCACCTCAGAACTCAAAAAAACAAGAAGTCAAGTTTTGCACGCATATGTAAATTTCACATATGGAATTAAGTAAACTCAAAATTAACAAAGAAACCACCTGCTGCAGGTGGAGGATCATTTATAGCCTTTTCTCACAGCAGCTGGAATTATTAAACTTATCATTTTGATGTCGGATTGTAATCCAGAAAGATCCAAACGACAATCATCAGTGACAACTGGAGATTCACCCGTAGTCAAAAGCAAAAGATTAGACTGTCGGGAAATGTAAATCTACAGGTAACGCTAATACACACTAAATACACGTGGTCACGCAATGCTGATGCTGTTAACATTAACAATTTGAGAACAAAGTATAACAATAATAACAATTTGCACGGTTTTATGTTACATGAGCGATTGTTAGATTTAATCACCGTTGGTAGCGCGATTTATTGTAATGTTTTGTTCCCAACAATGGCAGACATGTTACTTACTTGTTCAGATGCCATTTTCCTTATTTAGGGTATACTCCAAGCCGTAGTATCTGTGATTCTGAAGTATAATATCCACACCGG